>NC_134487.1:25037222-25294722 GCF_040206685.1 Ascaphus truei
AGTCACATCCCCTTACTCTTCTGTAACAGAATACACCTCAGCAATAATTTAGTGAACCCCCAAGACGAATCTTCGCCGATCGATAACTTAGCTAATTACTTATTGTGTGGATTGTAATTGATGCACATATTAAAGGGAAAAATAAAAATGGTAGCTTTGGCCGCTGCTTTAAAACAAATGTTTATACTGAGAATAATACAAGATGAAATCTACAATGACATTTTAGTAGTCACAATAGTCTTGTAGGAGGCAGACATGTTTGATTTGGGATGTAATATGTAGCCCCGGAAGGGTCACGGAGGCCAAATCTTCTGGTTTCTGCTTCTCCTAGAACAGTGAAGGTGTGTACTCGACTAGAAGAAGCAGCAGCCCCCGAGATTCCCTTTCCCTCGTATTCCCGGCATTATACAAGGCGCCAAAAATCTACGTCGGCTGACTGCCGCCCTTACAAATAAAAAGTATTCTTAAACCAGTGTGCTTTCTCCGGACGTTGAGATGATACACACGAATTCTACTATTGAGGAACCTTTGGTGAAAAGAAGTAATTACAAGGCAGGTGTTGCTTAATATGCAGTGATTTCACACACCAAAGAGAAGCAAAATGAAGTCAGACCACCCCCCATTTTGAACGATCTTTACAAATCAACTTATAACATTTATTTTTAAAATACTTATAGGCGATTTCTTTTTAACGACAACAAAAATCACCCAGATGTAACACTTTCAATTATCACTGGTAGCTTGAATTCGGGCAGGGTGCTCATCTCCAGTTCTCAAGAAACCCCCAACAGGTCAGGATTTAAGGATATCCCTGCTTCAGCACAGCTGATTCGGTCAAAATGACTGAGCCACTGATTGGAGTCTCCTGTGCTGAAACAGAGATATCCTTAAAACCTGAGCTGTTGGTGGTTCCTGAGGACTGGAGCTGAGCCTCCGGGGATCAGGTCAATAAATGCATGACATATAAATGCAAAAAGTGGTATTTAATAGGCTAGCAGGCCATGGGTGCATAAAACATTGATAATCACACATATATAATATAGCATTATGTTAGCATCCGCTTAAGAATTCATAACACTTGGATATTTTAATTCGGCAGTGCCCCCTACAGGACAAAGTGATTAATACGCCTCCCTCTTTATTCTAGGCATAGATATTTGGTTAATAGATTTGCTAAAGATTTCAATGCACAAATTAGGGGGGGGGGAAATCCTCAACACCACCTTATTATAATCTATTCCAAAAATACATTCCTTGAGTTACAGGTGGAAAATAATGACATGAAATACTTATTAGAAAAAAATGATTATAACATTTTAGCAGCTATTTTAAAATAAATATTGTGAGATTAAAGGTATAACTGAAATCCCAAATGTATGTTAGGAACTATAAAAGATGGACGTTAAAAAGACTATACCTTGGTCTGCAGCAAAATGTAGCTATAGACAATAAGTGGTCAATGTGTAGAGAGACCCATTGAAACTACCCATCTACACAACATGTGGAGAGATATCCATCAACACACAGCAGATACCTGGGAAATATCCTAATTCAAACCATTTAAATATACGTTTCAAATTCAAATGGCCATATTCCCCAGGTATATCGCTGTGTTATGTAAGAGGAGTGTTTTGGGAGGACAAAAAGGATTATAAATGGCACACCATTGTTTAAAGAAATTTAACAAGGTGTTTGCTTTTGGTGCTCACCTTCTGTTGATCCTGGCGTCCCAAAGCTGGATCTTAAATACTGGCAAGTAAACACCGAGGTGTTTGGTCTGAGGAAGGGACTTTGTGTCCTGAAACGTTACTACATAACGCTCTGATGCATTAATACATTTGGTAATCTTTTGATACCACTATATTTTGTGCGCTCCTTCTTTTTTCTCCTACCTTGCCAGTGTTTTGGGAGAAATATATTATATTATAGGTCTCTCTCGAGCCTTATTTCAGGGTCTGGAATCTCTTCTTAGAAAGACGTGGCCAATTGTTTGCCAACTCTGACTGGGATTTTTGCAACTTAGAAAGAAAACATTTTGCATGTTTCGTGACCTCGTGCGAACTTTTAGCGCATATCTCTACTTCTGAGCACAGTGGGGTCTTAAAATGAATGTGTCTAAAAAAAGGCAAAATATTTAAATACTCGCACTAAACTCAACAAGTTACACTTCCACATAAAGACGGGGAAGAATGAAAATCAAAAAAAGGAATACACGAGAGAGAAGTGGGAGCATGACATTTTGGGACACAGAACTATTTGATCAGATACTCTCTGACATTATAACGAACGGAGACCACCCCCTCGCCCCCCTCTCCCAATGCCTCCAGGGCAACCAAAGGAAGAGGGGTGAGGGAGTGGGCCAGTTGAGTTCTGGAATATGGGGGGGGGGGTGAGGGGATGCAGGCCAAGAAGGTTGGGGGTCTGATCCGCTGTCTCCACTTGCCAGGCCCACAGTATGTACTGTAAGCATGTGTACCAAGACAGGAGAAAGAAGATCTGTTTTTGAGTTACGCAGCATGGATTATACAGGGCAAAGCACAGTACAAAGGTCCACAGATATGGATCAGATAAAAGGTATACAACCAACCTAAACTAATTATACTGCAGCGTACAGCAAAACGGCTATGGCCAGCGTTATGGGACAATGGAGTACAGGCTCACTGTAGCTAATGAGTAGGAACAGGTAGTTAAACTCGACCCCTTTAAATGCACCCAGAGGCCTTCTTATTGTCTGTAACTTTACTGGAGGAGGTAAACAGAAGCATAAGATAACTTGGAGGTAGCATTTGTGAGAGGAAGGTGAAAAAGCAATGCTTTGTTCTGGGGAAACAGTGAGAGAGATAGAGACTGGGTTGGAAAGGATATGACCTGACATGCAGGAAATAAGGCTGGGAGAAACCAACAGCCAGGGGTCCAGGAAGAAACCAAGTAAGAGGCCATAGTATGAGTTGCTAGGAAACAGTCTGAGATAGGGAGGAAAGGGAGTTACATTTGTAACAACAAATATACTGAGGAGTAACAGCAGTCACACAAGGCCGCGATTACACTGCATGCGCGCCACACACATGTACTAGGCAGGAGGCTATTGTGAGGCGATCGGGAGGCGTGGAGGACGCGTCTGGTTCGCCCTCATTGGCTGAACCGCTCACATGACACGGCCGTCGCGCGAAAATAAACCATTTGAATTGTATTTTCAACATGTGAGCGTGTGGTCGCTCTGCGCGCTCTATGGCTGGCCTCATTGAGGAACACAGATTTGTGTTCCCAACGTGCGGCGCCGGTATAATCGTGGCTCAACACGTAGAATCAAACAGGGGCCAGAACACGGTATACATTAGATGTCTGGCAACCCTATGTTGGATGAGCTTGTCGGCTATCCTAGAAAAGCATATAGTGTCCCAGCAACTGAACTGGTCAACATCTTAAAATAGGCAAAATTAGGCGACATTGTTGCTTTAAAATGTATGTAAGAAAATCTGTACCGAAAGCGCTCAATGTCCTCAGCCGAAACCAGGTTTTTCACGACAAGGAAACCGTTTTCCTCGTAGAAATGTCTCTGTTCCCCGGACAGCAGCTCATTATCCAGAGTGTATCTGTTGGGGTGAAAACAGCACAGGATTAAAAAATAAATAAATAAAACATTAATGGCTGCACCAAACCTGCTCCTATGTTTTTATTCCCTTCATAAAAATGTACATTAAAAAAAATAATAATAATTAAAAAGCTACAATTCTGCAAACAGCACATCAGAAAAGAAAAAAAAGTGGAAATCTTTGTGTTAAAATAGGATTTTTAAAAAAGCACAAAACACTGAAGTGTTTGTTTAAAAGTCAAAGATTTATTTGATATTGAGAACAGGTCTGGAGATGTAAAATATAAATTATTCCTCTTGTATGTCTGGCTCAAAATGTAAAATAGGTTACTGTTCACAATTCTTGTTAATGGTCAAGCTGCATAAAAGAAAACTCATATTGAGTAACAAAATAATAATAAAAAAATGTTTTTTACACATACGGGTGCAATTTTCCCCCCATTTTGCATTAAGCAAACTAATACATTAACCCCACAATTGCACATTTGCTAAGCAATTATTGCTAAGTATTAAAGGAGCATATGCTCGTCCCCCAAAAAATTCCCCCTATGTGGGTAGCAGAGGATCTACGGAGGTTAACAGCATTAATTTCAGCTCTGGGGACCTCCTGCTCCCTCAGATACTTACCTTCCTAGGTGCTTCTGGGAGCAGCTCCGCCGGTTTAAATGTCCTGGTCACGCGGGCCAATAGGCAGCCACAAGGGATGACGTCACGGCTTCCTATTGGCCTTCGTGACGCAGGAGCTTTAAAACCGCCCCTTCAAAAGCTCCACCCAGCCCAGCTGGAGCTGCAACTAGCAGCCCCTACAGAGGTATCTCCTGAAATCACTCAGGAGACCCCCTGCTTCAATCCTAGAAACACAACAAACACATATACATATAATAAAAAAATAAAAAAAAGGGGGAAAGCAGAATTCCTGCTGCAAAGCAGCAATCCCTTCATTTTTATTTTAAGGAATCGAACCTGCGGGTGTCCTCTCAAACTACATGTTTCCTCCAAACAAACTCCATGGAACAACCCAGGGCTGTGCCAGCTTAAGGCTACTGCCCCAGTGCTGCCATGCACAGATTACAGCCGCCATCTGCGGTCTGTAGGGGAGCGATGGAATGCGCGAGGGGGCGTGGCCATGATGGGGGGGCACGGCATATCTGCCCTTCCATTGGCTGCCCGCCGAGCATGTGACCACGTCGCGGCACAGGAACACAACATTCTTGTCTTCCCTGCCAGCGTACGTGTCACAGCGCTTTGCACTGGGGACCTGTCCTAGCAGCAATCCAAGTGGCCCGTTTTCTTTTACTACACCGGATGGAAGCATCCGGATAATTACCTCGATATGGGGTGCCGGTAACTTGGGGCCGTTTAAAAAGTCCGGGTCATGCGGGCCAATAGGAAGACGCAACGCGCATGACGTCCCGGCCTCCTCTCGGCCCGAGGGATGTGCGAGCTTTGAACCCCACCACTACGAGAACCCCAGCTAAAGTCCAGAGAAAAGGGAAAGAATGGGCAAAACATTGGCACTTACTGGAAATGTGTTGGGTGACCGCCGGTCGCAACTTGTGCAGATGTCGGAACAGATACCTGAGGCTCAATGTAAGGTCAATAAAATGTTCTGGAATCTTCCATATCCAGCTCTCGGGCAGAGGCCGATGATTACACGAAACATATTTCCAAACACCAGCGAAACATCATTTGATTAAGAATTGACATCATTTGTGGTTAGGATACTTTTGTTCTATTAAAATTGTACGCGCTGTAATAAGTTTTTGTTCAAAACTTTTCGCACATTTTTTTCCCACCTTAAATCTAATCGATCAATTTTTTTTGTTTTGTTTACATCTCAAACTAACAAACAGCGTTCGTGAGCTTTAGCGCAAAAAGGTGTTCGGTGTGCGAGCGCTTTCAAGTTAGAAACGGAAGTGTAAGAAAACCAGTCAATGAAGCGAAGCAACTTTCCTTGTATCTCCCTGTGCTGGGTGCACTGGAGTTAATCCTCTGGTTATACCAACGTTCTGGTGGCAGATAATCTATTCATTTTTAACATTTGTATCATAAAGATTTACTTTGTATGGCACATTACCACAAAGCATAGAGAGTGGATTACAGTATATACTGCTTTTGTTGAGGGTTCATAATTAACTACTAGTCCTAAATAATTTACTCTTTAGTACCCACTCGTTGAACGTCAAATTTAATAGAAATATATAATTAATAAGACAAAAGTGGGTTAATTGTGGGGTAAACAACAACAATCTGCCCCATATGGATTAAAGAAAATGAAAAGCCATAGGATTTGTTTTCATTCATATATCTAGTGCAGTTTGTGTATCGAACCATTTTGGGCCGTAATACACAGAACGGGGAACTCTGGGAGATTTTAGATTGGTGCAAACGGCGGTTGAAGTATTATACAAAACGTGGTACAGCGCCTGACTTTAAACCAATATATGCTTATTTAATACTGATGAAATGGCTATTCTGACCCTAGTCTAGAAAGAAATAGTTATACAATGTGCAAGCTTAGAAGAAAGGGAGAGGGGCTTCCTAAATAATATTTAAAGAAGAAATGGAACTGTTAGCCTGCCAATAACAAACTAGCGAGGCGCTGGGATTATAACGTATAAAGTAGTGTTCCTCTTGGATTATAACAAAAAGTAGGGGTACTATTTCCCCCAAGTACCATTACACCTCCGACTTCAACCACTGTACAAAGATTGATCAGTTGTTGTGTTACCCCCTCAGCTAGAGTTGGTAGCATTGCCTACCCACCCCACCCACTACACCAGGGGGGGGGGTCAAACTCAGTTCTCAAAAGGTCACCAACAGGCCAGGTTTTATGGATATCCCTGCCTTAGCACAGGTGGCTCAATCAGTGCTGAAGCAGGGATATCCTGAAAACCTGACCTGTTGGTGGCCCTTGAGGACAGAGTTCGACCCCCTACCCTATATGGTTGGTTCTTGACTTCTGATTTAGGCTGCGCTTATAGTCCCGGCGACGACGCAGCAAAACAAATGTATTGAACCCGTCGCGTGCGCTTATAGAAGGCGCGACCGCGGCGGAGCGACGGCTTGGTCGCGATCGCTGGAAGTCAATGGAATTTGATTTTCTCAGCGACTGCAGCGTAACGCCAGCAGCCAAGTGAGCGGTTCGGCCAATGAGAGCAAACCGCTCACGGCCACACCCCCGCCATGCCCCCCCTCCCCTCCCCGTTCGCCGTCTCTTGCCTCCTACACTATAAGCAAAAAACGCTGCGACAAATGACGTCACGTCGCCGGGACTAAGCGCGGCCTAAAGGCAGCTTGGCTAAAATCCCTTACTGGTTGGGTACAAAACTTCTCAGTTCTATATGAAGGGCCATATATGCTGAGCAGTGCGAAGCCGCCAGGCTCCTTATGCACCTAACAATGCAATACACTCATTGATGAGCTATTACAGTTTAGCAATGCTTAGTAAACATGCAGCTTAACCCTTAAAAGCCATGTAATTTCTGTTCTGCTCTGAACAGCTTTTAGCAATAGCACAATAGGTACGTGACACTGTTATCTAGCAACTAACTCAAGTGCCAAGTTCATGTATACAACCGGCAGCTGCCCCACTGTGTAAACAGTGCAGATAGCTTTCCCGTGACTCGAGTTCACATAGTTTGTCTTTAGGGCACTTAAACCAGACTATTCCCATCAGACTATTATCCAATGTTTGTGTCATGTGTCCTCTCTATCCCTAAAACTTAAATATACTGCATTGCAGAAGCAAGAGAGAATATGTGCTGTATACAATTAAAGCAGCAACCGCCAGAGAAGCAAATAGGAGTTTAACTCATGTAAAGTTAGCCGGATATAGTCGGGTAGAAAGATCCTATTTCTCTCCCCCCCCCCCTTAAGTAATCATTTATTTTCTTAAATCTCTAGCTTCTTTACACTGCACGGGGCTCTGGAGAGAGCTCAAATTAACATCACGGACACTTAATACTGAAAACGCTCATGTCTCCTAAACGAAGCATCAGATTAAAAAAAATACTATGTGGTTCCTATTGGTGTATGGGGATGGAATTACAGAGAGCTCTGTTCGGGAGGAAAATGCGTAGGGCGTAAGACGCAGTGACGTCATCACAGAGGAGGGTCTGGTAACTGTGTGTCGCTGGGAACTGTATCATCCGTGCGGTTGCTCCATTGTGTTTGTGTCGGCTCACTGGGGGATTCTTCCCTTCTCGGGCACCACCGTGTGCATGTACTGTATGGTATACGAGTCTACATGTGACTGCTGGGTCATTTAACGCTATGTCTGCTGACAGTCCGGTTTATGGTTATGCAGGTGTGCTGGACATTATCTACACTTATTGTGTGTAGAGTTGTTAATTTAACTTACAGATCCAGACACACTATATGTCTTAGGATACCTGTAGGTTTATTATCCTTGCATATAATCCATCACATAGCTGTGTGTGATGTTATAGTTGTGATCACAGAAGTAGCGTTTATTTAATTGCTGTACTAGCATTGTATGATAGCTATGTTGCATTTTCACCTTTGTCATTCATACCATTGATGTATTTTAGAGAAGAGGTGACTGCCATTAAGCTGTCTCTTTGCTGACAATGCACTGATATTGGTTTTGAATTCCATCTCATATATTGTGAACATTACATCAACTATCTGCTATTCCTATACCACTGTGCTTAGTGTGTTGATGTTACCCTACACAGGTTCAATCCACATACCACCAACCAAGGATTGTGCCGAGCTAACCCGCATCACTGTAGATTATCATCATTGAGTTGCTAGGAGTAAAATTATGCAGTGAGGTTGGAGCTGTGCCATGGTTAGCATGGCTTTTATATCTAGCTTAGCCCCCACCATATGATTACCTTGTCACCACTAGTTATTACATCTTTGCGGGTTGCTCCACACTTTGCAATCATTGGTTGGTTACTAGGTATGCTGTGTCAGTGCTAACATTTCATCACACAATTAGCACATAATAACCAATATATATCTAGCAGCCACACTTGTTAGGATCAGTTGCTCTACATGTAGTTAGGTTCTATAGGTGGATTTATTGCCAATTATAATTTAGTAGTTGTCTAAGACTTTATTATTCGACATTAGGGCGATACACCCGATAGTCAGCTTCACCAGTACAAGACCTACTCCTATTTATTTTAACTCGGATCACAATTTATTTTACGATTTATGATCACTACTTATGTGTAGACCTTTTTTAATCTAACTCAATAAATGTTATGTTTTAATAGCCCTGGAGGGCATCTATCAGTGGGCTTCTAGTTAGGGAGAGGGATGGTAACACACTCCTTTCTCTAATTTTGGTAATATAGTTACATTCAGCCCATCTGATGCACCCAATTCCAATCTAGGCATTTTATAGGGCGGCACCCATATTTTCAGATTACATCACCGTCACTTAGTGAGCAGTATATACCTTTTGTGTTTTTGATACTTCCTAGACACCACCATTGCTATAAAGAACAACCAACTACAGACTTCTGTATACCGCAAACCTACAGAGCCAGCTATTTCAGGGACAACAGCTTCCACCCGACACACACTCAGCATGCAACCATCTACAGTCAAGCCATACGATACAACCGAATATGCTCCGACACAGCAGACAGAGGCCAGCGGATTACAGCCTTGAGATCGGTTTTCATAAACCGTGAATATAACCACAGAATTGTAGACCAGCAAATCCACAAAGCCACCAGCTGTAAGGAATCGGGGGAACACGTCCTTTGCGACGTGTTTCCTCCTTACCTGTCTTATCTCAGACCTCCGCTCTGGCACCAGCACGCATCCCCGCTCTGCTTACAGAGCGCGCGCGCAGCTCTTATAGTGTGCCACTGAGCTTAGCTCCACCCCCCGGACGCACCGCGCTTCTCTCATGCGCGGCGTGCACACGTGACGACGTGCACCACTCCCCAGCTGCGTGGCAAGTACTCGTTTAGCCCACTTGTCTCCTGCAGCCAATCCTTGCCTCAGTGGAGATCGCGCCTCCGCTCCGCCTCCCTTGCTACTGGTTCCCGTTGCTGTTAAATACCCTGCAGTTCCTTTCCTACATTGCTGAGCATAACTTGTTGTAGCCTTGAGCTCCTGCGTCTGTTGTGCCTTGATCCCTGTCCTGTGTTCTCTTGCAGTTAACCCTTCATGCACCAACCCGGCTTGTCTTTGGAACTCCTCTGGATACTGACCACGGCTTACCCTCGACTCTGCGGATATCTCCAACCCAGACCACGGCTATGCGGACCACCACGATTCTAACCTCTCCAACCCCAGACCATGGCTAACGGACTTGACTATTCCGAAGTCTCCATTCCAAGACCTTGGCAAGGATCCACTAACCCACTCTCTCCAACCCAGACCCGGCTACGTTTCACAATCCGCCTGCCAGGCACGCTTCCGCTGCTGTGGGTGCGTGGTTTACTACTTCCCCACCTCAGTACCGGGGTCCTGTCTTGCTCGTGGGCAGCGCAAGCGTTACACCAGAATACCAAGAAGTGATCTTCTTGAATACAGAAAGAGACAAGCGACAGGGTACCTTTAGTGGTCACATATAACCCACACCTAGATGCCCTACGCAAGATCGCCAGGGAACTACAACCCATCCTCCAGGAAGATACAAGACTGCAACAGGTATTCCCTGAAGCACCCTTATTATCATACAGACAACCTCACAATCTCAAGAAAATGATGGTGAGGAGAAAGTATAGGTATAACTTGTGAGATACTGCTCACCAAAATGATACTAATCATAGATAAATGTAATGAATACAGCCGGTGCAAAAGGGATGGTGATAACAGACGCAAACATATGTTTGCGAGGAGTAAAGTATTCAGCAGTACAACTGAATGCGGGACGAAACCATGCCAGGACGCAAGATGTAAAACCTGCGTAATGCTCCACACAGCGGGCACAATACAAATACCACACAGGAATCTGGAGTACAAAATCAGAGGAAGGTTCACCTGTTCCTAGAGCAATGTTGTGTACCTCATCATGTGCATGAAATGCCCAGGGGGCTGCTACTACACAGGTGAGATGGGACAGGGGCTAAACAACAGAATTAATCTGCATCGCCACAGCATCACACGCGGAACAAGAGACAGTCCTGTTGGCGAACTTTTCTCTGACTCTGGCCATAAGATGAATGATCTGTAGGTGGCCATACTCAAATACTCAAAGGTAATATTAGAACACCGAAAGAGAGACGTTGCATGAATACAAATTTTTGCAACTGTTCGAGACACTTAGCGATGGCCCTAGGCCTCGCTCAGACACACCGCGTTGCGACGTGCACACCGTCGCAATTTCTGGTTGTTCGGGGGGAGTTTTCAAACTGAAACCTCCACTGGCGGCAAAGTGCAGCGCTGTCGCTGCAACATTTTGCAACTTATAGAAACAACAGAGGGATAGGGAGTGATCACAGGACCATACCAATTGAATAATGTAATCAAATATATAGGTGAGGTAATCAAAAATTTTTACACTAGTTTGGTGTGCATATAAGTGAATTCTTTTAGGGTGCACATTCATTTTTGTGTTTCCCTTCCCCCTTTTCTGATTAACATTTTGCAACCGCAACTTTTTACTGCCACAACCAAAATTGAAAATGTATGTATTTATTTATAAAATATTTTACCAGGAAGTAATACATTGAGAGTTACCTCTCGTTTTCAAGTATGTCCTGGGCATAGAGTTAAGACAAATAATACATGGTTACAAATACAGTTACATAAATGAACAGGGTATACATTATATACAAGACATTGCATGCACAGTTAAAGAAAATATATATTATGGGCGAATGATACAGTTACAGACCAGATTAAAATGTGAGACAGCCTTAGATTTGAAAGAACTTAAACTGGTGGTGGATGTGAGAGTCTCTGGTAGGTTGTTCCAGTTTTGGGGTGCACGGTAAGAGGAGGAACGGCCGGATACTTTGTTGAGCCTTGGGACCATGAACAGTCTCTTGGAGTCTGATCTCAGGTGATCGGTGCTGCATGTGGAAGGGGTGAGGAGCTTGTTCAGATAGACGGGTAGCTTGCCCATAAAGAATTTAAAGGCAAGACAGGAAAGGTGAACTTTGCGCCTACTCTAGTGATGACCAATCTAGTTCGTTGAGCATTTCGCAGTGATGTGTGTTGTAGTTGCATTGGAGAACAAAACGACAAATTGAATTGTAGAGGGTGTCAAGTTTGCTAAGGTGGGTTTGAGGTGCCGAGCCATATACTATGTCTCCATAGTCAATAATTGGCATTAGCATCTGCTGTGCAATACGCTTTCTGACCAGGAGACTTAGGGAGGATTTGTTCCTGTAAAGTACCCCTAGTTTGGCATAGGTCTTGGTTGTCAGGCTATCAATGTGCAACCTAAATGTTAAGTGGGAGTCAAACCATAAGCCCAGGTATTTAAAACTAGTGACAGGGGTTAGGGTGGTGTTAGCGTTGGTTCTAATCTGGAGCATGGTCGCTGGAAGCTTTAAAAATGTAGTCTTGGTCCAAATACCATTGTTACAGTCTTGTCAGTGTTTAAAAACAGTTTGTTTTGGGAAATCCAGTTTTCGAGTCTCAAAAAGTCAGACTGAAGTATGTGTTGAAGGTCAGAGAGGCTATGGCTGTGTGCATATAGGATTGTGTCATCTGCATACATGTGTATTGAGGCTTCCTTACAAGCTGTGGGAAGATCATTAATGAACACTGAGAAGAGTAGGGGCCCCAGAACAGAGCCTTGCGGGAAAATTGGTACTACAGTCGCGTGATGTGAGCTGGTTCTGCCAATAAAGGCGAACCAGGTCTGTGACTAGTTTGTTACGCCCCACACCATGCCCCCAAACGCCGCGACCCAACTCCTGCAGTTGGAGCAGAGATCGCTGGGCTGCAGGAGCGTGCGGCGGAGGCGCAAACGAAGCACGCTGAAGTAGCAGTCTGTCTGAGCGAGCCCTAAACCGAGACCAAAGTTTTATGAGTCACTACTGACATGAGAGAACTTTCTTCCCATGAGTGCTAAAGGCCATGTCCATACATACTGCGCGCTATATATAGATATCTATCTATCTATATATATAGCTATATATAGCGCGCAGTATGTATGGACATGGCCTTATATATATATATATACATACACACACACGGCTGTATCATACAAATACTCTATATAATTCCATCCCTATCACCAATAGGGTCCAGATACAGTAGTATCTACACACACTTTTAGTAATGCAACAGCCTTTTACATTTCCACACCTACCCACATCATTGATATACACTCCCACTCCACATACATCTTTTGTAAAGCGCTGTATATACTGTGGGCTCTTTACCAATTTATATTTACATACACACACACACACACACATCACAGGGACTATTTAACACCTCATGTCATAAATCACACACTAAACAGGGGTGGGGGGTTGTTAGGTTTCAGTCACAGATAAGTTTCCTACAGTATATGCACTGTATTTAAGTTTATCCTTGCTTACTTTAATCAATGTACCATCGGCGGAAGAAGAGATCAGTGTATCTGGAAAGCTCGCATATATTAAAGCATTTAGTCACAGAATGGTATCCTCTATTTATTTTTGATTATTAAAGCTCGGTTATCAAGGTACCAATACTTCTACAAAAAAAAACACACACACACACACACACACACACACCTCATAATTAAATGATATATTTGTAATGAGAAATAATACAGTTACATGGGAGACCACAGCAGTGAATAAATAATACTAATAATACTGGGAGCCCCCGGTACAGGGCGGGGCGGTCACATGGTGGGGAGGAGCCCAGCCGCAGCCTGGAAAGGATACAAGGTGCCGCTGGAGCACGGAGAGGCGGCTGCTGCGGGCCTGCATGTTACCGACCGGAAGTTCCGTTCAGCAGTCACAGCCGGGACACTGAGACCTCAGGAGCAGTCACAGGCGGGACACTGAGACCTCAGGAGCAGTCACAGGCGGGACACTGAGACCTCGGCAGCAGTCACAGGCAGGGACACCGCACACAGATCCCGCCCCAGCGAGGGCGGCCCCGGCCAGAGTCCCAGCAGCAGTCACAGGCAGCGACACCGCTCACAGATCCCGCCCCAGCGAGGGCGGCCCCGGCCAGAGTCCCAGCAGCAGGAGAGGCGGACTCGTCATGTGCCAGGGAGGGGTGTGCGCTGCCTGATCAATCAATAACGTGCCTATAATCTAATAACTATCATCTATGTTACTAATAACTACTATGTTAAAATACATATATATTTATACAGTGTGTATAATAAAGATGATATGCCATGTATTACGTGTATTAGGAAAAGTCTTAACAAAAGAGGAACCTCGCTCCACCACTAGTAATTTATATCAAAATAGAAAAAGGTGCTACCTAGCATAGGGACACATATAGCTATAGGGTTACCTAGCTTAGGGGCACATATAGCTACAGGGTTACCTAGCATAGGGGTACATATAGCTATAGGGTTACCTAGCATAGGGGTGCATATAGGTATAGGGTTACCTAGCATAGGGGTGCATATAGGTGTAGGGTTACCTAGCATAGGGGTGCATATCAGATACAGTGATAAAACATGATTGTTTAACAAGGTGGAATAAACAAATAAAAAAAATATACAACATAACAAACAAAATCTATCTTAAAATGGTGTGAGCTCTATCAGCTCATTGAAGCCCTTGGGGTACCTGGAATCGAACATATAGATCCAGTATTGCTCCTTTTTAAGTAAAGCCAGGTCCCTGTTCCCTTGTCTAGGGTGACGTGGGATAGTATCAACACCCATAAAGGATACTGAGCTAGGGTCACATAATTGTAAGCTGATAGAGCTCATACCATTTTTAAGATAGATTTTGTTTATGTTATGTTGTATATATTTTTTATTCGTTTATTCCTCCTTGTTAAACAATCATGTTTTATCACTGTATCTGTATGTTTTTAACTATTAATGTGTATTTTTTATACATGCGAAAGCATTTTTAACATTATATTTGTTGTGTGTACGTCCATCATCAACTATGTAAGATGCATTTTTAGGGTATCCGTTATGGCTGCTATATCATCCCCACCTCAGTTATTATTAGCAGAGTATAGGTAATTAGGTATAAGCTGATGCTGGTTTGGAGAGGCGTTAACCTAGGCGTTGGCTGTATTATTGTATATAAATGCATGGGTGACCTCATACGCGACCTCGTGACGAAGCACCTGGTTGCGAAACGCGTAGAGGTCACCCTACGTGTGTGCTGTTTTGCTGGGGTAGAGGCAGAAACCAGGAAGCTCGCGCTGTGGTGTGATCTCCTCCGCTGGTGCAGTCCGGACCTCTGGCATCAGTGTGCGGTTCCAGCTCGCGCTTCTCTGGTAAGTGCCCCCCCCTTCAGCGTATACCCGGTAGCAGTATCTGTCACAATTCTACTGCTTAGCCATCAGGGCTTCTCTTTTGCGACCTTTGGGTCTTTTTGTATGTGTGTATATGTACTATCTGTTATGCCAGTGCAGTGCATGGCTATTTTAGGTGTATGTTAGCGGTCTAGGTACCGCTTGTATTGTGTGGCTTTGTGGTCTATGGTGGACCTCATTTTTAACATTTGTATCTTATTGATCAATAAATGTATATTTGTCTGCAGAGCAGGTGTTGTTTAGATCACTGGCACCACAGTTTCACAGCTCATTGTATTATTTATCTTTTTAATGTTTGGTCTTTAACCCCCGGTGCGCTCTGTGTGCATTTTGTTCTGGTCTTTGGGGACTCCTTTTGGAGCCCCCTTTAGGAGCGTTTTTGAGGAGGCGCTTCCACACGGTTAGCAGCAAGGGGGGACCCACTTCACTGGACAGCTCGAGCGCGGAAAGCTTATCTATATATTGCTGCTGGCAAACCTGCCCTTACTAGGTATTACTGCCAGGAGGAGCAACCAACAGTAAAAACAAAATGAAAAAGTACAATAAATACACATAAATAGTAAGTAAACAGAGGGAACACACAGGATGTGGTGGGGGAAGAATAAACAGGACAAAGTAAACAAAAGAAGCATGTGAAATGAGTTAACAGTCAAAAATTCCAAAATATTAAATAGTCCAAAACAGAAGAGCTGGAACAATAACATCACACGGGCAAACACCACATCAGTAGCCTGGGTGTAGTCATAGACAAGAGGTTCAAACAGTACTGCATAGAGCCCCTCAGACACCCGAAAATAGACTGGAAACCCAAATACTTGGTCACATGAAACTGCTGAAATAGATCGGGTGTACATAGCACGTGCATGGACTAGGAGGAGCATCATTGTAATGGTTGACACAAATGGGGTAGCAACGTAATAAAACACCACTCTCCCAAAGAGCATCACACCACAAACAACCAACACAGGCATCCTTTAATTTTACAGAGTCCAATCCTCAGAAACCCGTCAAGTCATAATCACGATTAAGACCATGGGGCTGTAACGTCCCCAACTCGTGTATCCAGAAGGCCTCACGCTTTTTAAGGATAAAAAACCTATTGCCCCCACGGCTTTGTTTCAAGACATGGTCTATGACTTGCACCCATAGCTGGCTGATACTGTGCCCTGCTGACAAAAAATGGGCGGACACTGGCTGGTCTTGTACACGGCACCGGATAGATTTGTGTTGGTTCACCCTCTCCTTGAGTTATATATATATATATACATACATACATACATACATACATACAAAGTATAGTCCTCTGTATTATCAAAGGGTCTCCCATTCTTCCCTACCAAGCCTATGGACAAGATTGAGCTGTGCAGTGACCTGGAAGACTTCTTCAGAAGTCTGCATCTTAAGGAATTCTTCCATGACAGACACGACCAAGATCGTGCCAACACTGCAGAAGGTGGGCCGCTGCACATGAGCAGGAAGAAGCAAAAATCCAACTGGATCCCACAAACTGGGCACAACCCCAAACTGGACCGGTACATCGAAAGCTTTAGACACAGAGCCAAAACCACCATCCTGGACAAAGTAATGAAACCAATGTATAATCTGACACTGATCGAGAGGAGAACCATAGAATCGCTAAAGGCCAACCACAACATAACAATCAAACCTGCGGACAAGAGAGGAGCAGTGGTCATAATGAACACCACAGACAACTCTCTGATGCAAACAAAAAAATACACTAGAGAACTCAACAGGATCATTAAAACACTCCCGATCCACACAAGAGAACAAATTCTGGACCTGATACCAGCTAACCCAAAACCTGGCACATTCTGCATGCTCCCTAAAATTCACAAAGAGGGAAACCCTGGGCGCCCTATTATCTCGATCTGGCACACTGACTGAGAATATTTCTGGCTGGGTGGAAGGCATTCTAAAACCACTTGTCAGGAACACACCCAGCTATATCCAGGACACCACCGACCTTCTTAAACTTAATGCCATTGGCCCCCTCCCAACAGGAACACTACTAGCAACCAGGGATTTAGAGTCACTTTAGACAAACAACCCCACAAAGATGGGATTTCAGCCTGCAGATAATTTCTGGGACTGCAGGAGCCACTCACAGAGACAGTGACTAAATGCATCAAATTTATTCTGACCCATAACTACTTCACATTTGGAAATGACACATACCTCCAGACAACCGGGACCACTATGGGCACTCGGATGGCGCCACAGTATGCCAATCTGTTCTGTGCAAAACTGGAAAGTGTCTTTCTTTCCACCTGTCACTTGAAACCTTCGCTACATCAATGACATCCTCCTGATTTGGACCTCTGGTGAACAGGACCTCCTACAGTTCCATGAGAACTTCAATACATTCCACCCGACCATCAACCTCAAACTTACCTATTCCCCAGACGAAGTATACTTCCTAGACACCACCATTGCTATAAAGATCAATCAACTATAGACTTCTGTATACTGCAAACCTACAGACAGAGCCAGCTATTTGAGGTACAACAGCTTCCACCCGACACACACTAAGCATGCAACCATCTACAGTCAAGCCATACGACACAACCGAATATGCTCCAACACAGCAGACAGAGGCCAGCAGATTACAGCCTTGAGATCAGATTTCATAAACTGTGGATATAACTGCAGAATTGTAGACCAGAAAATCCACAAAGCCACCAGAATATCAAGAAGTGATCTCCTTGAATACAGACAGAAAGAGACAAGTGACGGTATCCTTGGTGGTCACATATAAACCACACCTAGAAGCCCTACGCAAGATAAGCCAGGGAACTACAATCCATTCTCCAGGAAGATACAAGACTGCAACAGGTCTTCCCTGAAACACCCTTATTATCATACAGACAACCTCATAATCGCAAGAAAATTATGGTGAGGAGTAAAGTATTCAACAGTACAAGTGAATGTGTGACAAGACCATGCCAGGACGCAAGATGCAAAAGCTGCGCAATGCTCAACACAGCGGTCACCATACAAATACCACATAGGAATCTGGAGTACAAAATCAGAGGAAGGTTCACCTGTTCCTCCAGCAATGTCGTGTACCTCATCATGTGCATGAAATGCCCAGGGGGCTGCTACTACATAGGCGAGATGGGACAGGGGCTAAACAAGAGAATGAATCTGCATCACCACAGCATCACACGCGGATCAAGAGACAGTCCTGTCGGCAAACATTTCTCTGACTCTGGCAATAAGATGAATGATCTGAAGGTGGCCATACGCAAAGGTAATCTTAGAACACAGAAAGAGAGACGGTTGCATGAATACAAATTGATGCAACTGTTCGGGACACTTAGCGATGGCCTAAACCGAGACCGAAGTTTTATGAGTCACTACTGACATGAGAACTCTCTTCCCATGAGTGCTAAAGGCCATGTCCATATATACTGCGCTATATATATATATATATATATATATATATATATATATAAACCCTGTCTTCCCATAAGAGAAGGCACAAAAGCAGCAACACTCAGATATAGCAAAAAGACATGTCTTTTTGCTATATCTGAGTGTTGCTGCTTTTGTGCCTTCTCTTATGGGAAGACAGGGTTTCTATATTGATTTCTATGGAGCATGCACCGTGACTTTACATTTGTTGCTTGGAGTGCTGGCTGCTGCTTTTTGTTATATATATATATATATATATATATATATATATATATATATATATATATATATATATATATATATATATACTGAGTTAAGTTATGGTGAGTAAAAAAAGTGACAAAAACCCTCCACGGGAAAGCAAATATGCAAATATAGCTGTATGCTCATCTGCATGTCTTAGGCAGGTCTGCAACCCCGCCTTTCCCCATTATCACCCAGCATACAGCACTTCCACTGCAGCAAGGGATTCTGGGAAATGACATGCAAATGAGCACACAGTGTCACTTTTTGCCTCAATAACCATTTTTAACATGCTCATTTGCATGTCATTTCCCAGAATCCCTTGCTGCAGTGGAAGTGCTGTATGCTGGGTGATAATGGGGAAAGGCGGGGTTGCAGACCTGCCTAAGACATGCAGATGAGCATACAGCTATATTTGCATATTTGCTTTCCCGTGGAGGGTTTTTGTCACTTTTTTTACTCACCATAACTTAACTCAGTATTATGGTTTGGCCTATCCCATAAGCCTCTCTTGCATCCCAGTAAAATCAACCCCACACTGATGAGACCCATCAAGGTCGAAACAGCTGTCTGTGGGTGGTTTTCTGGGTATGCACCTTAACCCTGGCTGTGCTCAAAGCTGTGACCATGCAGCAAGCTTAAGCCTATAGGGAACCATGTTAAAAATGGTTATTGAGGCAAAAAGTGACACTGTGTGCTCATTTGCATGTCATTTCCCAGAATCCCTTGCTGCAGTGGAAGTGCTGTATGCTGGGTGATAATGGGGAAAGGCGGGGTTGCAGACCTGCCTAAGACATGCAGATGAGCATACAGCTATATTTGCATATATATATATATATATATATATATATATATATATATATATACAGTGCTTGACAAATCACCCAAAAATCTACTCGCCGAACCAAAAAATCTACTCGCCACCTAGTCCCGCCCCTAGTCCCGCCAACAACCCCGCCTCTAGTCCCGCCCCCAGCCACACATTTTAAAAAAAAGCCATAAATTAAATAAATTGAATAAATTCCTAGTAAGAACATTCGTTTTTGATATTAGTTTATTTATTGTATTACATTATACTACAATTAGTCCTTGGTGTGTGTGTGTGTGTGTGTGTGTATAAATGTCGAATCTAGAAAAAAAAAGCCAGATGTGAATGACTAGTTTCCTGCACCCCTTAACTAGTGTCTGGATGCCCCCGCTTCACAATATTTAAAGCAGCAATCCCGTCTGGGATCTTACCTGATCCGCAGACCCTCAAAGTCCAGGTACCCTCATTCCCGCAATGTTATACATTGGAGGGGAGGTGTTCGTTACCTGTCTTCTGGGTTAGGGGAGGTTCGATGTCTTCCGTGTGAAGCTTGAGTCAGATCTGGAATTAAGCAGTATAGGTTATTTCAGTGTAGTATAGGGCAGTTAAGATATCCAGATCCAGAGTGTGAGAGTGTGTGGGGGAGAGAGCGAGAGTGTGTGGGGGAGAGAGAGAGAGAGAGTGTGGGAGAGAGTGAGTGAGAGAGAGAGTGAGTGGGAGAGAGAGAGAGTGGGAGAGAGAGAGAGTGAGAGAGAGAGAGTGGGAGAGAGAGAGAGTGGGAGAGAGAGTGGGAGAGAGAGAGAGAGTGGGAGAGAGAGAGAGAGTGGGAGAGAGAGAGAGTGGGAGAGAGAGAGAGTGGGAGAGAGAGAGTGGGAGAGAGAGAGAGAGTGGGAGAGAGAGAGTGGAAGAGAGAGAGAGTGGGAGAGAGAGAGAGTGGAAGAGAGAGAGAGTGGGAGAGTGAGAGAGTGGGAGAGTGAGAGAGTGGGAGAGAGAGTGGAAGAGTGAGAGAGTGGGAGAGTGAGTGGGAGAGACAGAGAGAGAGTGGGAGAGAGAGAGAGAGTGGGAGAGACAGAGAGAGAGTGGGAGAGACAGAGAGAGCGTGGGAGAGAGAGAGACAGAGAGAGAGACAGAGAGAGAGACAGAGAGAGAGACAGATAAAAAGACGTCAAGGCGCCGTGACGTTGACGCTGCTCCGCGCTGATTGGATGTTTTCAGCCGACAGTGCTCTGAAAAACAGCTTGGCTGTCGGCTGAAAACTCCAGCGCCTCAGCACGCCTGCGGACGCTCGCGTGAGCCCCCTCTCAAGGCATCCTCATTGAGTATGCAGGGGCTCAGCGCGGAGCGTCCGCACAGCTCAGCGCGGCCTGTCCTTCTATGGACTCGGCCAGAGAGACAGATAGAGAAAGACAGATAGAGAGAGACAGATAGAGAGAGACAGATAGAGAGAGACAGATAGAGAGAGACAGATAGCGAGAGACAGATAGAGAGAGACAGAGAGAGACAGATAGAGAGAGACACACAGAAAAAGAGGGACACAGAAAAAGAGACACAAAGAAAAAGAGAGACACACACAGAAAAAGAGACACACACAGAAAAAGAGAGACACACAGAAAAAGAGAGACACACACAGAAAAAGAGAGACACACACAGAAAAAGAGACACACACAGAAAAAGAGAGACACACACAGAAAAAGAGAGACACACACAGAAAAAGAGAGACACACACAGAAAAAGAGAGACACACACAGAAAAAGAGAGACACACAGAAAAAGAGAGACACACAAAAATAGAGAGACACACAAAAATGAGAGACACACAAAAATGAGAGACACACAAAAATGAGAGACACACAAAAATGAGAGACACAAAAATGAGAGACAAAAAAAGAGAGACACAGAACACACACAGAGAGAATGAGAGACAAAGACAGAGAGAGGGCGAGGGCGACACAGGGAGAGGGCGACAGGGAGAAGGCGAGGGCGACACAGGGAGAGGGTGACACTCACAGACACACACTCACTCTCACTCACTCAGACACTCACAGACACGCAGAGACACACTCACGCAGACACTCACGCAGAGACACACTCACGCAGAAGACTCACAGACACACACTCAGAGACACTCACACACAGACATACACAGACAGGCACACAGACACACAGACACACAGACAGGCACACACACAGACACACAGACAGGCACACACACAGGCACACAGACAGGCACACAGACAGACACACAGGCACACAGGCACACTGACAGACACACAGGCACACTCACAGACACACAGGCACAGTCACAGACACACAGGCACACTCACAGACACACAGGCACACTCACACTCACAGATGACACTCACAGACGACACTCACAAATGACACTCACAAATGACACTCACACACACACTCACACACACAGACTCACACACAAACACTCACAGACAAACACACACACCCACCCAAACTCACAGACACACACATCCACACATAGACACACACACCCACACACTCACACACAGACACTCACACACAGACACTCACACACACCCACTCACACAAACACACTCACTCACAGACACACAAACACTCAGACACAAACACTCACAGACTCAAACACACACACACACACACACACTGACAGATGACACTCACAGACGACACTCACACACACAGACACTCACACACACAGACTCACACACACTCACAGACACACACTCACACACACACACTCACAGACACCCACACACCCACAAACACACACACAGACATACTCACCCACACGCACTCACACACACACAAAGACACACACACACAAACACACACTCACTGGGTGGGTGACTGGGTTTGTATTCATTGGAAGGGAGGGGGCCTACCTGTTCCTCCAGGGCCTGCTTGTCCTCCACATGCTGCTCCATATGCCAGGGGATCAGGCAGGAGTTGCGGGAGGATCGGGGGGGGGGCCAGCGGGGGGATGGGGGGGGCCAGCGGGGGGATGGGGGGGCCAGCGGGAGGATGGGGGGCCAGCGGGAGGATGGGGGGCCAGCGGGAGGGTCAGGGGACCAGCGGGAGGATCGGGGGCCAGCGGGAGGGTCAGGGGACCAGCGGGAGGATCGGGGGGCCAGCAGGGGGTTCAAGGTGCCAGTGGGAGGATCGGGGGGCCAGCGGGAGGATCGAGGGGACAGCGGGAGGATTGGGGGGCCAGCGGGAGGATCGGGGGGGGCAGCGGGTCGATCTGGGGGCCAGCGGGAGGATGGGAGGGGAGCAGCGGGAGGATCGGGGGGGCCAGCAGGAGGATTCGGTGGGCAGCGGGAGGATCGGGGGGGGGGGCAGCTGGACAGGCGCATGGCCGCCAACCTCCCCGATGGGAAACATGGCAAGCTGCGCATGCGCCCAGGCTGCAGCCAGGAGGGGGGTCAGGGGGAGGTCAGGCAGCCAGACATTCGTTGCGCATTAGTTGCGCAGGGAACAGTGGTGAGCAGGGAACAGCCGCACTGCCACACCAACCTTCCTGATGGGCATCGTGCTGGGAACTCCACGTGCCGCCCCCCCCTCCAACGCGTGTGCGCGCACCCCCCTCCAACGCGTGCGCGCGCACCCCCCTCGCGCCCAGGCTGCTTCCCTTCTTCCCCGCTCCTATTACCCTGCCTGCGCGGGTGCCAAAGGAGCGTGGGACGGAGGGGAAGCGCCTACCTTGTCATCCAGCCCTGGGCAGCAAGCGGGGTGGGTTGGGTTGCCTCTTCCTCGCGGCAGGCCAATCAGGGAGGGGAATTACTTATTTATTTAAAAAAATAAATAAATATTGGCGCGAGCAGGGGAAATTCATAGAGAAGCAGCAGCGGCCTAAATCCACTCGCCAGCGGCCTAAATTCACACGCCACGGGCGTGTAGTTAACATTAATTGTCGAACACTGTATATATATATATAATCAAAAAATAAATAGATGATACCGTTCTGTGGCTAACGAAATGCTTTTATTTGTGCGAGCTTTCGAGATACACTGATCTCTTCTTCCGGCGATGTTACAATGAATGAAGCAAGGATTACTTAAAACAGTGTCTCTTGGAATGTTATCTGTGCTGGTCCTTCCCCTGTGTGGATGAGATTTATGGCTGGAGGTGTCAAAGGGTAACTGAAAGCAAGTGAAGAAAGAGTGTGTATGTGTATCAGTGTGAATAAAAATGAATGGAGAGCCCACAGTATAAACTGTGCTCTACACAAGGTGTGTGTGGAGTGAGAGGGGATATAAATGGTGTGGGTGGGCGTGGAAATGTGAGAGTTTGTAGCACAACTAAAAGTGTGTGTGGATACTATGTGGTCCCTATTGGTGTATAGGGATGGAAAAATAAGGAGTATTAGTATGTGTGAGAGACAGCTGTGTGTGCATACATATTGCACAGTATGTACATACATGGCCTTTAGCGCTCATGGGAAGAGAGTTCGCTAGTGTCAGTAATGACTCATAAAATTTCGATCTCTGTTTAGGCCACTGCAGTCTCACAGAGTCTCCATGTCTCTCTCCCCCTCTCCCCAATATGTCTCCCACCTCTCCATGTCTCTCTCTCTCCCCCTCCCCCCAATGTCTCCCACCTCTCCATGTCTCTCTCCGCCTCCCCCAAATGTCTCCCACCTCTCCATGTCTCTCTCCCCCTCCCCCCAATATGCAGTGGCCTAAACAGAGATCGAAATTTTATGAGTCATTACTGACACTAGCGAACTCTCTTCCCATGAGCGCTAAAGGCCATGTATGTACATACTGTGCTATATGTATGCACACACAGCTGTCTCTCACACATACTAATACTCCTTATTTTTCCATCCCTATACACCAATAGGGACCACATAGTATCCACACACACTTTTAGTTGTGCTACAAACTCTCACATTTCCACACCCACCCACACCATTTATATCCCCTCTCACTCCACACACACCTTGTGTAGAGCACAGTTTATACTGTGGGCTCTCCATTCATTTTTATTCACACTGATACACATACACACTCTTTCTTCACTTGCTTTCAGTTACCCTTTGACACCTCCAGCCATAAATCTCATCCACACGGGGGAAGGACCAGCACAGATAACATTCCAAGAGACACTGTTTTTAAGTAATCCTTGCTTCATTCATTGTAACATCGCCGGAAGAAGAGATCAGTGTATCTCGAAAGCTCGCACAAATAAAAGCATTTCGTTAGCCACAGAACGGTATCATCTATTTATTTTTTGATTATTGAAGCTCGGCTAACACGGTACTGATACCTCTACATGTGTATATATATATATATATATATATATATATATATATATATATATATATATATATACACACATACACACACACACACACACACACACACACACACACTTCTGGTAATGCTACAGTCTCTTACATTTCCACACCATTGATATGCACTCCCACTCCACACACACCTTTTCTAAAGCGCTGTATACACTGTGGGCTCTTTACCAATTTATATTTACACACACACATTCAGGGACTATTTAACACCTCAAGTCATAAATCGCATACTACACGGGGTGGTGTTAAGTCACAGATAACATTCCTACAGTATATGCACTGCTTGTAAGTTTAACCTTACCTGCTTTATTCAATGTGCCATCGCCGGAAGAAGAGATCAGTGTATCTCGAAAGCTCGCAAAAATAAAATCATTTCGTTAGCCACAGAACGGTATCATCTATTTATTTATTTTTTGATATACATATATATATATATATATATATATATATATATATATAAAAGTCTCAAATAATGTTTGTGTGTGTATGTCTGCTGGACAGCTCATTGGCCTGCGGGCAAGGCAGGGGGGAGCCAGGCAGGGAGGAGAGACACACACGCACACTCTCCTCACACCGTGACCACGTGCGCCTCTGACCAACAACACACACACACAGACACACAGAGACACACAGTGTGTGTTAAGGTTTGACCTTGCTTGGCCTCACTTTCCCCCGTCAGCCGAACTTCAGCTCACCTTCCACACCGCCCTCCCCTCTCCCGGCGTCCCTCACTCTCTCTCCCCCCCCCACCTCACCCAAGCCCGGACTCTCCGCAACATCCCCAGCCGCACCGTCACCCTCGTGTGCGCCGACCTGCACCGGCTCCCAAGCGGATGGGAAGCGCGGCGCGGCCCTCCTGCTCAGCAGCAAACTCCAGGCTCCTCCCCCCTCGCTACCAACGAGGAACGGAGGGGAAGCGCGGTGCAGGCCTCCTGCACTCACCCTCACCGGCTCCCGGACGGAGGGGAAGCGCGGCGCGGGGCCTCCTGCACTCACCCTCACCGGCTCCCGGACGGAGGGGAAGCGCGGCGCTGGTCTCCTGCCACTCTTGCCCCCCCCCCCGCCAACTTCCCGAACCCACCTCCTGCCCCAGCCTGATGCCACGGGGATATCAGTGCCAGGAGGGGAACCGTCTGCCGCCAGGAACCACCGCCCGGTCAAGGTAAGTCACCCACCGTCTCCCACCCACGCACTGTCACCCAGTTACCCACCGACCTCACTGTCACCCAGTCAAAGTCAACCACCCACCCACCCACCCACCCACACACCCACCCAGTCACTCACCCATCCAGTCACTCACTCACCCATCCAGTCACTCACCCAGCCACTTTCACCCAGTCACCCACCCACTTTCACTCAGTCACCCACTCAGTCAGTCACCCACTCAGTCAGTCAGTCACCCAACCCACTCAGTCAGTCACCCAACCCACTCAGTCAGTCACCCCACCCACTCAGTCAACCTACTCACCCACAGTCACCCACCCATTCAGTCACCCACTCACCCAGTCAGTCACCCACTCACCCAGTCAGTCACCCAAAACCACCGACCCCACCCACCCACTCACCGACTGACCAAAACCCACTCACTCACCCACCCAACCCAGTCACTGACCCACCCAGTCACCGAACCCAGTCACTGACCCACCCAGTCATCCACCCAGAAAAAGTCACCCAGTCACCGACCCAAAGCCACCCACCCACCGACCCAAAGTCACCCAAACCGACCCACCGACCCAAAGTCACCCAAACCGACCCACCGACCCAAAATCACCCAAACCGACCCACCGACCCAAAGTCAAACCCACCCACCCAGTCACCGAACCACCCACTCAGTCACCCACCTAGCTGTCAAGGGGGGGGGGAAGCCCAACCCTGTCGCCCGCCCCCCCCAAATTACATCCCGGGCAACGCCGGGTATATCAGCTTGTGTGTGTGTGTGTGTGTGTGTGTGTGTGTATGTATGTATGTATGTATGTATGTATGTATGTATGTATGTATGTATATATATATATATATATATATATATACACACACACACACATCTCTTTATTCTTTTTGGAGGTTATTAACAATTCTGGCCATCATCATATATTTGAGCAGCGGTGCGCAAAATGGGGGGCACAAGATTATTTAGGGGGGGCGCGGGCTGCGTGCGGGGAAACCTGGGGGTGGGCAGAGCTGTGCACGGGCGGCCAGAGCTCTGTGCTGCTGCTTCTATGTGATGTCTGCCTTGCTGCGGGGGCGGGGCTTCTCTCTGCACACAGACAGCCCCTCCTCCTCCTGTCCCAGTTTTCAGCTAACATGGGGGACTGACACAGACTTAAAAGTGAATGTAAGTATTTGTGTGGTGTGTGTGTAGAGGTGGGAGACACATTGAGGGGAGGGAGAGAGAAAGAGAGCCATGAAGAGGTGGAAGATATATTGGTGGGAGAGAAAGAGAGCCATGGAGAGGTGGGAGACATATTGGGGGGAGGGGGAGAGAGAGCCATGGAGAGGTGGGAGACATATTGGGGGGAGGGGGAGAGAGAGACATGGAGAGGTGGGAGATATATTGGGGGGAGTGGGAGAGAGACATTGGGGGGGAGGGGGAGAGAGACATGGAGAGGTGGGAGACATTTGGGGGAGGCGGAGAGAGACATGGAGAGGTGGGAGACATTGGGGTGAGGGGTAGAGAGAGACATGGAGAGGTGGGAGACATTGGGGAGAGGGGGAGAGAGACATGGAGAGGTGGGAGACATATTGGGGGGAGGGGGAGAGAGACATGGAGAGGTGGGAGACATGTTTGGGGGAGGCGGAGAGAGACATGGAGAGGTGGGAGACATTGGGGGGAGGGGGAGAAAGACATGGAGAGGTGGGAGAAATATTGGGGGGGGGGGAGAGAGATGGAGAGGTGGGAGACATATTGAGGGGAGCGAGAGAGGTGGGAGACATATTGGGGGAGGGGGAGAGACACTGGGGGGAAGGTGAGAGAGACTGGGGGGAAGGTGAGAGAGAGAGACACTGGGGGGAGGGAGAGACACAATGGCTAAACAGAGGGATGAAGGTCAGGCAGAGATTGCAGAATTGAGGGGCTTGGGATGATGAGTTTTGGGGGGCTGAGGGTTCTTCTTTGGGTCAGGGGGGTCACTTCGGAGTATTGATCAGCAGGGGAGATTCATCAGTACCCCCCTTGAGTTTGGTTATGGGGGTCCCTGATCCCTGGGCAACATTTAAAACGGGAATAAATAATACATAAAACTGGTAGGTAGGAGTGGATGACACTGGGAAAAGCAAATGGGAGAAGGAAAAAAAGGGGTGCGGGAGAGGGAAGGGATGTAGCAAAGAGGTGGATGAATGCCCCCTCAAAATGTATTGCCTTTGTTCACCAGAAAAAAACATATTACCAGATGCCAGCAAACAATAAAATAAACAGTGATCCAATACCAGTATACTGCCTGCGCGCACGCCTGCAGCCCAAGCGATTTGTGAACTTGGCTGCAGGAGATTGTAGACGTGTGGCGGATGCGTCACAAAGCTGGTGCGCCCTCATTGGCTGAACCAGCTCACGTGCACTGACGTCATGTGATTTTGATTACATTAGGCAGAGGGGGCCCGAGAAATTTCATGGATGAAAAGGGGGGCTCGGCATAAAAAGTTTGCTCACCCCTGTTTAGAGGAAAAAAACGATGTGTGATATATGATAAATCACTCTTTTTTATTTATTTGTATAACACATCTTATTTGCATCCAAACTTGAGCAACTGGTAAATGCAAGGATATATTGTAAAATCCAGAGACTGGTCCCAAGCAAGTGATGCACAGCTATTATTTTATGAGAGGGGGGGCCTATTGAGCGCGCTTCGAACACTCTTTTTTTAACTTCCCAAGCGCCAAGCTTCCCAAGGTGCCAGCATAGAAGTTTCACTTCAAAAGATGTCAAATGCCCACACCCCAATGAAACCAGATGGCAACCTCCTAGCTGAGAGTTAAACTGCGGACATAGTGCATGCGGTACGAAAAAATGCATGCAAGTGCACCAGTCCGGCCATGCTGTGCGCTATGCGACGCGCGCGGCAGGAATTTGAGCGGACGGACGCGTTTCTACCAATGAGGGCGAACCAGCCTAGATACGTCACGGGCACGGCTCCCCATCGCGTGAGTGAACTTAGTCCACAAATCACTCAGGCGCCAGGCGCGTGTGCACTATGGCCGCAGCCTTACAACAAAACGACCATCAACGTATTATAAATGTGACAGATAAAGAATCTGATATTAGCAACTTGATAAATAATCAGAAATCACATCGTAATCGAGGAAGACAACTGAGTTATAGCAAAATGACAATCGTGGTATACAATAACAAATGTTATAGAGCTCATCATCATCATAACAGTTTAAGTTGGGGGTCAATCAGGGCATACAATAATCATCATGATGGAAAACAATTGCTAATAAACCATCTAAGATGGCAACATGATACTGTATATTGATAACCAACAATAACAGCATCATGACCAGGGGTAATAATAATCATAATGTGAATTTGTCTGTATAATGATACACAGACAAAATAAGGGTCTTGACAATATCGCACTTGGAATATAATTTGAAAATGAAAATGATTGCAAGGGTATATGAATAGCAACCATCAAAATGACATGAAAGAGGAGCTACAGATTTAATACGACTCACGATTATATCCATGGGATAGTTTCTAGCTGAGAAATGGTTTTGATTTTAACAACACCTCTTATGTTAACTTTCAGTGTATTGATTCCAAAACATTGGATACCTACTGGATTTTGGCCATGTGTATATATGAAATGTCTGGAGACAATATGAAATGTCTGGAGGCACTTTGTGTCTCCAGAACAGATGTTCTGAATATGCTCTGATATTCTGGTCTTAAATTTGCGAGTAGTATGACCCACATAGTATTTTTTACAGTGACAAATAAGTACATATACAGTACCACCCATTATGAGTCTTGATGGTATAATTTTCCTCATCAAAATTAGAGGTGAAATTTCTAATAGACCTAGCCAATATTGTATTAGAATTACAACTTTTGCCAGCCATATACGTGAAGAAACCCTTTGATAGGTTTCCTAACCAATTTCTCTCTTGTAATAGTTGGAATTCGGCTAGGGGCAACTTGAGTCTTCAGATTCCTAGCCTTAGTGAAAATGATGTTTGGTCTGAAGGATAACAACGTGTCTGGTCTTTACGCAACATTTCCCAGTGTTTTGTGAAGATCTTTTTCACTGCCTCGGCTTGGCTGCTAAATTGTGTAACAAATGCTATTGATTTCTTGTCATATTTATTGTTCTTGTTGTCTTTGTTTTTATACCATACTAAATTATCTTGCTTGTCTTCTCGATCTATTATAGGCTCCTGCAATAAGTGTCTTAGTATAATTCTTTTCTTTAAATGTATCTTTTAATAAACTGGCCTGTTCTTCAAATATAGTGTCCACTGAGCCTGAACTGACGGAACTGCCCGTATGGGACATTCGAAAGCCACCTTGGGTGATTGCTCTCGGCCATAATATAATTATTATTGTCTACCTCTTTATTAAAGGTCTTTGTCTCTATCCTACCATACTTAAAAATTATGGTTAGATCCAAGAAAATAACCTGAGTGGAGCCATCATCAGAACTAAAGACTAAATTGAATTTTTTATTGTTGCTTATGTCAAAAAAGTGCTCCATGGATAAAACATCGGCACTCCAAATAAAAAACACATCAATGTATCTTTGCCATAGCACCAGTTTTGCGCCGAGCAAGCCATTGGACCAGATGGAGAGGTCCTCCCAATGCCCCATATGCAAATTAGCATAGCTTGGTGCAAACCTGGTTCTCATGGCAGTGCCGCTGGTCTGTAAATAATACTGAAGAAAAAAAATGGAAGAGTAGCGAGGCACAGCAGAAATTGCAGGACGTGACTACAGAGATCGTAAAAATTATTTATTGAAAAATGATCATACAGTAGGCCAACGTGAATCCGGACACTTTTTTTTTTTACAATAAACATACCCATTTGCACACTAACCTGGATTAAGATATTCAACTCATTAGGTACAATCCCAATATTGGCTCTGTTTTAACCCTTTGACAGATAAGATTAATGTGTATAATCACTAAAGTAACACTCTTGCTAGTAATCGTTTAAATGTCCAGAAACAAGCAATACTACTTTAGTCACACCAGTTTAATCACATTGCATCAGTTACAGCTGTAGGGCTCAATGTATCAAAGGCTAAAGGTCGTTTGTTTTTTTTGTCGCAACTCACACTGAACCATACCAGTATTAATCTTAGTTGTGCCATTTTTGGGTATTCCTGCGACGAGATCAGGGATTGATGGAGCAAGTAGGCGTTGGGGCGGGGTTACAGTTGCATATTGGCGCAGGTCTATGTATTAAAAAAGGTGCGGCTTGTGTGCGTTTGTCGTTTTCTGTGTTTATTTCCATCACCTTCAAGGTGGTCTTTTTTGGGGTCGCAGAATGCACCAGATTCTACAACAGTAGAAATGCACCTCATAAAAAAAAAAAAGTTTTAGACACAACTGCGTCAGAGCACACATACCTCTCGATACATAGAGCCCCTACTAAGCACCATACAATACAGATATAGCAGGACTTGTGTCCATTTTTGATTTTTTAAGCCACAGCTCCAGAGGAGTCCTCCCTACAGCTGTATGTTGGAGATGCAAGGAAGAGGAAGCACGTAGCCACAGAATACTCTCTGCAAACCAATGCACATTGTATTTAACAGGTTCTAACTAGGACAACTCTGTGACTAAAACATGGATCATAATCTGTGTAATGGTTATGGGCATAGGTAGAGCCGTTTAGAAAAATCCCAAAGGCACCCATCTTTAATTATCATTGCTAAGACATTATGAAATCAATATTTATCCAAGAGAGAAAACCGTTGGGTCATCTCACAATGCAGATTGAGAGAAAGGTGATACTCTTGAGAACCACCGAATAGAAGTTCCCACCGAGGGTGTGTGTAGGGGATGAAGAGACACGCTATTTAGCACAGTGATATCCCACATATGGTAGTAACTTGAGCAAGTCAAACCGCTGCTACTGTATGTCAACTCCCCAGCTTTTACAAAATTATTTCAAAATACTTATACGGGTCAGATTTTGGTAAAAAAAAGCATATAATCTGCCAGATAGAACCACTTAAAGCTGCAAACCAAGCAATATCCTAAATGTTTTTTTTTAAATAAGTCAGTTTCAAAGTATGAGAAAATACGTGTAGCATTTTTTTTCTTTTAAAAACGACACTAATTTACATTTTGAATGCATTATAATGTAACAAGCATTTTTTGTTTCTATAGCAACCATTTACAAAGTCACTTCCTCTTCTGAAACAGGCTCTGGTACACCCCCATTTGAGCCCTGTCTTCTCTAGCAGTGCACCAATTGTATCTAGTTACTGCCGGGTCACATGATCTTCCCCACAGAACTGTCATTAATATGCAAATGCATCCAGTGACTGCAGGCTACTCCTCAGCAGCCATTTAGTGAACCCCCGGCCGAATCTTCGTCGATCGATAACAGGGGAACGGATCGATCGGCAGCTTAGCTAATTACTTAATATTGATTGTATTGATGCACATACTAAGGGGGGGAGGGGGGCCTTTAGGAAGGGGGAAACAGCAGCTTGAACTGCTGCTTTAAATATCACTGCCATTAGTACACTTTGCTCCTAGGAGGGACTGTTCCATGTGTTTATGCAAAGCTGACAGAGCAAAACCTATTTATTTTTTTAACTCTATAGTCCTTGCACACTACGCTAAGAATTGCTTGTTCAAAATAACAGGTTGCATAAATCTGTTAAAAAGTGCTAAGATGGACCATCTTATACACATTGCAGTCATTGTTTTATATAATTAAGCACTCTCTACAATAGGCTTTAACTATGCTGCAGATTCATTTAATTTAAGCCATCTTTGTTTAAGGGGTTTATGGGAATTAACCATTTTAAAACACTATATTGCAGCCAAGTTAAGAGAGACATTTATTCTTCATTGCGCTAGGAAACCTTTCTCCCCCTCCCCACCATATATTGTCGGTATTCTACAACTTACTGCCAGACACAAGAAATGAAACAGCGCCCACTTGTACAAGAGCAATAAAAAAAATTAAATATTTATTTGAATAACAAGTTTGGAGTTTAAGTTGCAATGTTGGCAAAAATGTAAATTTTCTTTTTTTATTAGATCACAAACTCATGCACCAAAATAGGAAAAGGAGGAGAGAGCTACCGACTACTTAGCTGCGGATTTATAAAGAAAAACAAAAAAACAAATATAAAGGCATGTAATCACTATACAAAATATAAAAATGTATGAAACACTATCAACCACAGAACAGAAAGGTTATTGATTATACTTAAAAAGTGTTTTTGTAATTACGTGTGCGTACATTTAGAATGATTTTGCAATTAGGTTGTCCTGTAACAAGGGGGGCTCAACTCTAGTCCTCAAGCACCCCCCCAACAGGACAGGCTTTCAGGATATCCCTGCTTCAGCACAGGTGGCTCAATCAGTCCCTGCTTCAGCACAGGTTGCTCAATCAGCGTCTAAGTCATTGACAGAGCCGCCGATTCAGCCATCTGTGCTGAATCTGGGATATGCTGAAAACCTGACTTGTTTGGTGGGGGGCTTGGAGACTGGGGTGGAGCACCCCTGCTGAACCATGTTCCAGAGGAGATTGTGGAGTCCTACCAATAGGAAAACAAATTGTCAATACGGTAAATATTGTCTGAGCTAGAGAGAAAAAACAAAACAAAACAAAAAAAAAAGCTTCTTAAACAGAAGTGCTTTTCATGCAAAGTTAGCACTCCCAAAACCCTTCATTGCCGAGTTGATGGCATGTCCAGCATTGACAGGGTTAAGAGTGCATTACTCAGCAATGTGAAGAGTAGTGCAGGCTTCAAGAGCCCAAGACTAAACTAAACAAATCAAAGACTTAAAAGGAATCATGCACCCTCCAGACGGAACCCACAGCCGATTTATTGCCTTAATAAAACGTCCAAAAAGGCATCCAACATGGTCAGACGAATAATGATAAATACACATATATAAATGAAGACACTAACTGCTTATTTGACACTACTACTGGCAATGTCTGTGCTGAGTGAAAGCACCTTTAAAAAAGAGCCTACGCGGCAAAGAGATAAGTGTCTATAGATTCAAAATGAATCAACTGTATCGGATAACAATATCATTCTTCAACTTAGACGCGGCCTCGAGATTTGGTGCATCTTCAGTTAATGTAACAGGAGAAGAAAAAAAAAGGCAATGGATTTTTTTTTACTTATTAAATCGTACCCACTCGTAAAACGGACCCAAGGTCACGGAGGGGCAGACACAATGATATATATTTATATATATATATAATATTTTTTTTCTTTTACAATTATTTAAATTGTATGATGGTAAGGAATAGGGTCTATTTAAAAACAAAAACAAAAAAAAGCTAGGTAAGCCTAGATTAAGAGGTGGCACCGGGCGTGGGGTTTACATTTTGGGTGGCCACTTGAGGGGCCACCTCAATGATTCGTGGCTTGTCTATGATTCTGGCGGTGCGGTTGCCCTTTTCTACGATGCCGATGATCCATGCTTGATGCCCCTCGCCGTACTTGGGAGATTTGATCTCGGCACAGAAACGCGCGGCCTGCTCTCGCGGCAAACAGATGAGAAGTCCTCCTGTTAGGGGAGAGGAAGGAGAGATCATTCATACATACACACACACTACTGGGTATGCCCCCATTTACACACCCTAATAAAGCAGCAAGATCAGTTCCGATTAACTTGGATCACGTGAAGTGCGTGTATGTATAGTACACACACACACACACACACACACACACACACACACACACACACACACACACACACACACACACACACACACACACACACACACACACACACACACACACACACACACACACACACACACACACACACACACACACCCCTCTCAAAAACGTCTCCATCTACATTACGTTTGTATTTAAAATTACAAATTAAGTAAATAATATTTGTGGACTTGTTCTAGGATTGTCACCATTGGAGATATTCCCCAGAGTCACTTTCTAACTTCACCCTCATGTAGGAACTGGTGCCATTTTTTAAAATTACTTTTTCTCCCTTAAATATATATTTGGATATTTGATCACAGTGCTGCTGTTCAGGGTTTACGCATTCAGACCTTTATCTTAACTGCACAAAAAAAAATACTCATTTTGAATCAATTATATAAAAATACTCATTTTGAATCAATTATACTGGAGCAGTTGCATAACAAAGCGTCTTTTAGGAACAGTGACATTTCCTCTTCCTTTCTGCAGGATGCAGTGTTCCTCACCTGACGTCTCAGGACAGGATCCGTGCATGAGACCAAACATATTCCCACACGCCTTGCTGACAGCCGCCATCTTGGCCAATACCGGCAGGTTATGGATGACGAAAGAAACCTCGTTCCGTTGCTGTTTGGCCAAGTTCTGCGCGTGCCCTAGAATTCCAAAGCCTGTTATATCTGTGGCAGCGTGTGCATTAAATGTGTGCATGAGGCCAGCAGCTGGAAGGAGAGAAAGAAGACTAGCGTTAAAAGGAGCAGTTCCTCCTGCATGTGTATTTCTAACGTTTTAAAGATGTATTCACAATAGTGTGTGTGTGTTCACACCTCTTTCCCTGGCGCCAATTAAGTAACAAAAAAAAAAATATATTTTATTCCTCAAAATGATCCCAAAACCTAAATAAATATGGCTGCTAAGACACACTCACTTATTGACATTAATAGGCCTTACAAAACCTTATCTGAGAAGATTAAGATAAAGAAAAGTTACAATAAAATAAAGAACTGCTAGATAACAAATACAAATAAGATTTGTAATGTGTGTTAAAGGGCATTGCATGGAGCTCACTTTCAAAACCGGTCACATTGGGCTGGAAGAACTGCACCTTTAAGCACTGGAAACCACAAATACACGGACTTTGATCATCTTTTTTGAATAAACAATCCTCTGATTTAAAAAAAAAATCAGAAACAGGAGGTTGAGCATTATTACTCTACGGGCAGGATAATTAATCAAGTACGGAGAGGGGTGGAGGTATCTTCTCTAGGAATCTTGAAGCAATATTTAATATTTACCTGAAATCTGCAAACATTTACAATGTTATTAACATTTGCTTTAGTTTGGTGCTGTTAATTCAGTTGCTAGGCCCAACAGCAAATCTGGCACAACATGGTTTTGACAATGGGTGTATCGTGCTTATTTTAGCCGCACCAGGCTTCAGCTCCTCTTATCAACAGTGAGCGCCCTTCTCCTGCAGTTCTGGCTGCACTTTTCTCCTCTTGTTATTTTAGGGTGCCCAGAACCCTGAAACAATAAGCCTGGGGATCTCCTAACCAACCTGCTCCTGGCATTGGTTAAGCTAGTTATATAGATTATAGAAGATAAGAAAGCAGTGTTTGGAAGATGTTCCGGGCACTTGTCCGCTCCGGTATTCGGGCAAAGTACTCCCACGTCGCGTCCAATGGGACGGTTTCAGAGTCTGCCTCCTGGTGGGCATCAGGCGGGGTGCTCTGATCAGTCTCCCCCATCATGGATTCCCTTCACCTCCCTTATTCAGTGCCCTTCATTGTGTTTCCGTACACTGTAACCCGGTTTCTGTTATTTATTTGTGTACACACGTAATCTTCTCATTAGGTAAAACCAAGGAGTTTGCCGATCAATCATCAACCGATGTAAATAAGACTAAATTGTGCAGAAATTACAATTCAAGTTAACACCTGCAAGAATATATTCACTTTTTCCTTTGTTTCTTTTTAAAACGTATGCTACCACAATATATTTTCCTTGAACCTCTTGCGTAGTACACAGTGCTGGCGATTGAAAACATTTTTTTGTACTTGCTGAATAAAAGCTCAAGCCTTTGAATGCCAAAAAAACAGCAACACCTTAGTGCCACCAGCCTTCTGGGACTCAACCACGTGACTGCTTTGTGGAGCGATCACGTGGCCGTGGGCAGGCCACCCAGGACATGAACGGAAGGTGGAGCGTTGAACATGGTCTCCCCCTAGAAAACAAGCATTTCTAGCATGACGTTGCCTGTACGTTATAAGGCCCCTTCAAAAGTACCAGCCCTTGGGATGTGCAGGGTACTCCTTGGGGGGCACTAAAAGGATTAAAGCAGCAGTCCAAGTTATGATCTCTTCTTACCCTTTCCAACAGCAATTTTTTTTTTTTTAAATCTGGTATAAACATTTGGAATAGGAAGTGTCTGGAAGGTTAAAAATGACGTGCTTCACAGAACAAAGTGCAGTCTAAAGGCTACCGTGGTAACCTCAGAAGCTAGAGATTAAGAAAATCGTGATTTTTAACACTAAAAAACAGCAGAACATGCTCAGGGGGCAAGATGCCAGTATTATATTAGTTAAACGCACATAGGTTTCTGGTGGGATTGTGTCTTTAAAATCGATTGAATCATACATAGCCTGTGTGCCCTTTGCTTGGTGCACTGATAAGATAAAGAGACCATTTAAAACGATTATGGTGCCATACAATTAGACCCAAGGTAAAGTGTCATGCAGAAAGTAATACAGTACCAAGGACTTACAACAGCACCAATTCCCCACAAGCGACGTGCTTTTTGTCCCCCCTTCACAGTCATCAGACAAAGTACAAACCATAAAATGTGTTTAGCACAGTGGGAAATAAAACATGTATACAGAATACTTAAATGTAAATAATATCCCAAATCCCAACATACCAAAATCCCACAGTTGGCAGTTGTGTTAGACTAACTAGATGTACTCAGTTTATGCAAAACCTTTTGTACAATAAATAATGGTTTCATAATAAAACAAATTAGAAAAACAAAAACAAAAAAATGTATTCCATGCTTTCTACAGTAATTATTTGCTTAACTTTTTTTTTGGCCATACTCTAGAAAAGGGTTGCTCAACTCCAGTCCTGAAGCCACCCTCCCATCCCCCCTCCAACAAGTCAGGTTTTCCAGATATCCCAGCTTCAGCACAGGTGGAGGGGGGCTCAAGGGCTGGAGTTGAACAGCACTGTTCTAGAAAACCTGCCTGGAAACGTGTACGCGTTCGCCAGTTGTTAACATGACTGTTTTCTTCCACGGAAGACTACACCTCCTTGGACAAAGTTTAGAAACGGCACCTGCATCTTTAAATGCTTATTTTAATAAGCCAAAATGTCCTCCTTCCCAACTGGAAATCTCCAGGGTTAGGTGGATTTTCCCATAAACTTCTAGAAATGTAGAAGACCTCTTGATCTCCACTCCTTGCCAGAGTCAACAAAGGAAGCGTTAATGGTGGCGATTCCCAAACAAAGAAAGGATTTTACCATTTCAGATTCATACCATTCTATTTCTTTATTTACGATTGGCATTACAATTGTGGCATGTCACCTAAATCAAGTCATTCTAATTATTATGTACCATGATCAGACTTATATACCCAATAGATATTCCACTACCAATTTACAGAGACTGTTTACCAATATTCAACTTCAGTATGATAATAAAGAGGCGAGAGTTAGAACATCGTTAGATGCTGCTAAAGCATTAGATTCTGTTCAATGTTTTTAAGGGCAGCAATGTTCTTGTTTAATTTTGGTCCTTAAATTATTAAGTGCGTATAGATTCTACATTCTCACCCATTGGCTCGGGTCAGAACAAACCTTTTGATATTAGAAAGCTTCTCTCTGGGTAGCAAAAATGTGACAACAACATTTAAAACCAATACACAAATAAAAGCGCTGTGACCTAACTAAACAACAAATGTGATAATGTGCTGTATAAATACTTGTGAGTTTACGATAATTGCTGCTGAAATCTCCCAAGGAACCCTACCATTTTGGACTTTGCTGGGTTAAGTCACATTGCTGGGACATTGCTTTTGGACAGCCAAGTGACATTTGGACTGATAAGTGGTATTTCTTTATCAAAGCGCCAGGGATAAAGTAATTTTGTATTCATGCATTCCCTCTGTGTAGAGTTACTGGTCAGGGGTGTGAGCTCACTGCTTTATTTGCAGTGGTCTGCATCTGAGGAAGGGATGTTTGACAGGCGAAATGCTGTGCACCATGTGATACACAAATAGACCATTGCACTTTGTGTGCGTCTACCCTCTTTATATGTATACATGTCCTTCATTTGCAGGGGCTATAGAACAATTGACTAAATTAATAAGAACCAATCCTAATAATTATGGATCTAAAATTGGCGATGAAAAATATATATGTGTATATATGCAGAAGATATGCTTCCTTATCTGGCAGATTTGAATGCTTCATCTACTGTAACTGAATTCTCTGGCCTAAAAATAATTGTAAAAAACTTATTTCATTTAGATTCACACACTAGATGAAACGTTATTGATCTTCCATTGGTATGGGTAAACAGATTGAAATATTTGGGTATTTCTAGATCTACAGATCCGGGTGAAGTACTTACCTCAAATCTTCAGTCCATACTGTACTATTTTAAACAAAAAAATTACAGCTTCGTCACTGTCACTAGCCATCGTTTGTAAAGTCAACCTGATCAAAATCATCTTCCTTCCATAGCTACTCCAAGTCTTTCAAAAGACATTTAACATTTAAAATTATTTAGGAAACAAACTATTATGGGAACCAGAAACCCAAAGTTACTTAACTTACAGAATGATACAGATTCTATGGGTTCGGCCATACACAATTTGTATTTGTACTACTAAGTCCCAATTGCAATATGCATATTGATGGCTACGGAAGAACGCCCAAAACTCCTACTGCTCCTTTAACTTGCTGTCAGACTTAAAAGTAAAGACCCACATAGGGTCAGAGTGAACTCTGTTTAAATTATTTAAAGCTCTAAGGTTGGGATTCACCAAGTCACAATGCCGGGTTATTGTACCCGATCCACCTTTAACTGCCATTGATGAAGTAAAATGGTGCATGATCTACAGCATGAGACTTAAATGGCAGTAAACGCCAGATTGGATTGCGTTGCATCGTGATTTATTAAATTCCAGGATTTAGACCCCAACATCTTGAATTATTAATGGTCAGGAAAGCGGTGTATATTTTTAGTCTTGATTCACTTGTAAGAAATTTTGCAGGTGTTCATTCAACCTGCTACTGTAAAAGTACATTTAAGTTCTAGCTTGTACTTTTTATAAGGGGATGTGCACGCTTAAAATCATGAGTATCAGCTGAAAAATTTACCAACACCTCATTTAGCTAGTTTACCATGGTCCTAAGCTTGAATATATATGATCCAATATGGTAAATTGTAGGTTGCACAGAGAGGTATTGAGAAGGCCTCATCTAGAGTACTGTATTCAGTACTTGAGACCAGATCTCCAGAAGGACATACTTAAATTGGAGATCATGCAAAGAAGGGAAAATAAAAAATGGTGCATGATCTACAGCAGGGGTGCTTAACTCCAGTCCCCAAGCCCCCCCCCCCCCACAGGTCAGGTTTTCAGGATATCCCTGCTTAAGCACAGATGGCTCAATCAGTCCCTGCTTCAGCACAGGTGGCTCAGCCTTTGACTAAGCCACCTGTGCTGAAGCAGGGGTATCCCTGAAAACCTGAACTGTTTGGGGGGGATGGGGGGTTGAGGACTGGAGTTGAGCACCACTGATATACAGGATGAGACTCATCAGTAAAGACTAAAGGGCCTTAATATGTACAGCTTGGATATTAGAATGAAGAGGGGGTATGAGGCAAACGTTCAAATACATAAAGGGTTTAAAACAAAACTACAGGCTCATTGGAAATGTGAGGAAGTATTTCTTCACGGAGATGAGTCTATCCTAAATATATGTAGCCATGTATCCCTCTTGGCAACTAATCTGCCCTGCCTAACACACAAGCCCTAGTATCAGTGCAGGCAGTGTTAGGGTTAATCTGGGTTCCACTGCAGTAAACAACTCCCTTGAGTGGCAGGGGGGAGAGGGGGTTGGCCTAAGGCCTGTGTACTGCCCTATCAGGGGCTCAGACCTAGGACCCTCCCCATGGGTACAAAAGGGCCTGCAGATCCAAATTTAGTAGTTGTTGGTGGAGCCAGGGTTCTGGTCAGCGTCCTTCCCCTCCCCTCCTGCAAGGGAGTGGAATACTACCCCTTAGTCCACCAGGGAGTAGAGGAGCAGAGGATAGACCTTTGGGGCATCAAGCCGTGGGGGTTGAGTCCAGGGACCCTATGAAGAAAGTGCCTGTTGTATGCTGTATACGGATGTACAAGAATAAAGACCAGTTGCTGATTTTATACTCCTGCCTGTGACTGCAGTTTATCAGGGGGAGTGCAAGATGGTTTTCCTGCAGGAACTGCACCCAGCTCTGCTGGGGCCTGCTGGGAATGGAGGTGCTGCACCCAGAAAGAGCGGAGAATATCCTGAAAGCCTGTTCCGACTTCCCCACTACCATCGGCGGACACTCAGCAATCCTGCAAGCCTCACGGGTACAACACAGCGAGAGTACAGGTAACAGTGAAATCTCCCAGAGGGTGGGGGACACCTGTTACATACATACAAAAAAACCCCCAAAGGATTCAATGGGGTTTGAGTTTTTACAGGAGATTAAAAAAAAAAATTATATTATATTAATTATATTAACACACACACACACACACACACACACACACACACACACACACACACACACACACACACACACACACACACACACACACACACACACACACACACACACACACACACACACACACACACACACACACACACACACACACACACACACACACACACACACTGCGAATATTACAGACATTTTTAGGAATGGAGTTATTTTTTAAGCTGCAATAGGTCTCAAGTAGATAGGAGTGTTTTAAAAGCCCATGCATGTGAAGCCCTGCTTCCTAGCGAACACAGGCCACTACCATATGCTGTATTACCTGTAGGCTCACAGGGTCTGAGCCTCTGCCACGGAGAGCCTGGGGTACACACAATATCTAGAACTTGGTGCAGCGCCTCCACCTGCGACAGCTTCCGCCCGAGGGGAAGTGGGTCTTCGCAGGACTTATATACAACACACACACACACAGCAATATCCCTTAACCAATTAACTTTACTTGCATGTACCATATGGATTATACCAAAAGGTGTCCCTCCCTAGAGGAGACACTATACTCGGCGTCTCGTTGAACGCTCGCCCTCCCTTCAGCGGGTGATCCCACCCCGTGTCCAGTTCCCATTGGGAATAGTTCTCCCTCCCTCAAGTGAGTCAATGAATGTGTGTGACTGCGCAGCCACTGTGTCCCGAATGAAGGATGGTACCGTTGGTGCACTTTAGAATTACCTGCCGGGCACTCCAGTACCCAGTGTGGCTACAATCTTCACAAAGGATCAGCGAGGTGTAGATGACGTCACCCTTAGGTGTCTAGGGCGATCCCACCCAGACACGCTGCGGCTCGATAGCGTCAACTTAGAACTGTCCCAGCGGTAATAATGTGGCAATAAGGGAACCGGAACCGAACTATGGCCAGTCCCTAGCTCTGTTTGTCTCTACGGGGACTCAGGGCCTAACTGGGCCTGGGGCATGCGGCCTACATAGGGGGGCGGTCTGCCTCCCCACACCGAAGCTCCTTCGCCTCTCCTCTCCAACCAACTCTGACCTCTCGTGCGCGCAAACACTTCCTTTTCCTCCTGGTCTTGCACCTCATTGGCCCAGGCGCATCACGGGGACCCGCGGGGGCTGCTGGGACTCGTCGTGCTCTACCTCCTTCGCGGGCTCTCACCCTCGCTCTGCGCATGCGCAACCTCTGCTAGGCTAAGTCTGTGCTGGCGCCAACCACAACATGGCGGCTCCCTTGCGCAGAACCTCCGTTATTGGAGTGTTCCCTAACTGCAACATTCCAACCCATAACAACAAAAGGGTGGAAAAAGGGGATCCCGGCTACACATGCAAATACATACAGTAATAAGTTTAGCAAATACTACAGAAGAGCATGATTTTTTTTTTTTTTGGAACGGCTACTAGAACTTCACAGAATATCTTTTTTTAATATATCCCATTTTTCCTCTGACAGCTGCTCATGCACGATGGTTTAGCTCAATGTATACATAGATACACAGTAGAGGAGGTTGAAAAAGACATGTCCATTCAACCTATGTTAAATTTAGACAACAGATATTTATCCTATATTTGTATTTACAGTATTTTCATCCACAGGAAGGCAAACAAAAAACCCCAGTGATACCTTATCCAATGAAATCTCATAAGGGGAAAACAAACTCCTTCCTGACTCCAAATATTAAAAATCAGATTTCTCCTTGGATCAATAGACTTCCCATGTTTACTTATTTAGTATATCCCTGTATACCTTTCCTTTCTAAAAAGATGGCCAAACTTTTTTTTTTTTAAAGATACCTATTGTATCTGCCATCACAGTCTCCATGGGTAGTGAGTACCACATTTGAACTGCCCTTACTATAAAGAACCATTTCCCTTGTTGCTGTGAAATCACCTTTCCTCCAACCTTAAGGGATGACCCCATGTCGTTTGTACTGCCCTTGGGATGAATAGTTCTTTTGAAAGCTCCCTGTATTGACCCAGAATATATTTGTATATGGTCATCATATCCCCTCTTAGATGCCTCTTTTCTAATGTAAACAGATCTAATTTAGCTAGCCTCTCTTCATAAATCAGATTTTCCAGCCCATGTATTAATTTGGTGTCTCTTCTCTGCACTTCTAGTTCCGTGTCTCTTTTTTTATGGAGTGGTGCCCAAAACTTTACTCCATATATAAAATGTGGTCTTACTAATGCTTTATACAGTGGCATAATTAGGTTTACTTCCCTTCCATCTATACCCGTTTAATGCAAGATCAGCTCTTATTTGTGTTTGCAGCTGCTGCCTGACATTGGGCACTAGTTCAAAACCTGCCGTCTACAAGCACTCCTAAATCCTTCTCCATCAAGGATTAACCTAATTTTGCCCCATTTAATTTGTAAGTCGTCTGCTTAATTCTTGTTTCCCAAACAAATAACCTTACATTTATCTGTATTAAACCTAATCTACCATTTACTTGACCAAGTTTGCAGTCTATTCAAATCCTTCTGGAGAGAAATTACACCCTGCTCTGATTTAACTAGCTTACACAATTTAGTGTCAACAGCAAGGATGGAGATTTTGCTCTCTATTAATGACCTTGAGGTTAGCATAAACAAGTTACAAAGCAGGGATCCAAGTACTGATCCTTGAGGCACTCCACTTGCAATTTAAGCCCAACCTGAAAAGGTTACATTTATGACAAATCTCTGTTGTCTAGCCTTCAACCAGTTTTCAATCTAGGTGCAAATATTTTACCAAGATACATGTTTCTATATTTTGTACACTAACCTCATGGGAAACCGTATCAAAAGACTTTGCAAAATCCAAGTAGACCACATCAACTGCATTACCCTGGTCTAAAATGCCTCCTCAAAATAAACTAATAAGGTTAGTTTGGCATGACCTATCCTTCATAAATACATGCAGATTATTAATAATTTTGTTATCCATTCCTGAATATTGTTCCATACTAAACCTTCAAGTAGATCCCCACAATTGATGTCAGGCTTACAGGTCTGTAATTCCCTGGTTGTGATCTAGTCGACTTTAAATATAGGTACCATTTACGCCAATATTGTAGTATTGAGCCTGTGGAAATGGAGGCCTGAATATTAAATGTAATGGTCTGGCTATTACTAAATGTCGCTCCTTAAGAATCCTTGGGTGTATGCCAACGAGGCCTGGTGCTTTACTTTAATCTCAACAAGGTCCCTATGCACTTCAGTTAACCAATTGCTCGTTAACATAGGAGGTTGAGGCAGAACAAACAATAGACAGCACTCAATAATAAACTACCGTAGATTAGATGGTGCAACGTGGAACCCTATTTCCTCCAAACTATTAAAAGACACAAAATGTTCCCAGAACTCATAAAAGACAAATTGAAAAAGGAGTAAGCCAAATAATTTAACGGAGAAAAAAAAGCACACACCAATGTGGATATGTGCTTTTTTTCTCCATGAAATTATTTGGCTTACTCCTTTTTCAATTGGTCTTCTATGCGTGCTGGGAGCATTGTTTTGTGTCTATAGGAGGTTATGGCTTCCTCCTGTTGCAATATTTTTGCAATTGACTGCTCCCTGGTAAATACTGAGGCAAATAATTTATTTCATACATTGGCCTTTTTCTCATCTCCAATAATGTGCCCGCTCATCTCACATCGAAAGGGTCTTATATTAGCATTTCTAATTTTTTTGTTATTAAAGGTGCTTGAATTTTTAGGGTTGATCTTACTTTCTATTGCAATCCTTTCTTCATTTTCAATTTTTCCTAATTTCATTGCCGTTTTGAACTTTTGTTACATTCCTTATAATTCTGATATGAAGCTTCCGTCCCTTCGGACTTTAAGAATCTAAACGCTTGCCTCTTCCTTTCCCTTTTATCCCCTACCTGTTCATTTAGTCACATTAGTTTAGACTGGTTTATTTTATATTTATTACCCAAGGATATAAATGTATTTATCTAACAAGGTTTTAAACGACTGCCCATCTATCTATATTTTTTTCCTGCAAAATTGTCAGCCCAATTAATTGTTTGTAGATTATTCCAGTAAAATCTAACTTTCTAAAATTAAAAGTCTTTGTTGAACCCATATAATGGGTTTTTTTTGATAATGAGACAAATGATCAAGGTTTCTCAAATTTTCCTCAACTTGTATTTTTGTTATTACTTTTACTGATATGACCAAATCCAGTATTGCCCCTCTCCTGGTTGGTTCCTCAATAGTTTGGGTCATGTAATGGTCTTTTAGCACCCAAAAAACCTGTTTCATTTAGTTGTAATGCTAATCTCATTGTTCCAGTCTATGTCCGGATAATTTAAAATCACCCATTACGAAAACATGACCTTGGTTTTACTGCCTTATCCATTTGCAAAAGTATTTTGACTTCCTCAGTCTCACAGATATTTGGTGGTTTATAGCATATCCCTACAAACATTTTCTTTGTGAATATAAATTGGTAGTGGAGGTAAAAGTACAGTCTACATTTTCATAAATCCCTTCAAAAAAATCTTTCCTTATAAAAGGATTTTAATCCGGTTTAACATATAAAATACACTTCTATTTGCTTGATCGCTCCGAAAAAGGGAATAACCCTGTAAGTTAACAGCCCAGTCATGAGTTTCATCCCACCATGTTTCAGTAATGCTTATGATATCATACCCTTGTAGCTATTCATTCAAGCACCCCCATTTTATCTGTCAGGCTTCTTGCATTAGCAAGCATGCATTTAAGGTTTTTTTTTCTCCAGTATGTGCTATCATATCTGCTCATGTCTTTCTACTTCAATTGGATTTAGTATTTGGAAGTTTACCATCATAATCTGTATTTAATATGGGTGTCTCTCTGATTGCCAAACATCTACACCCCCCCTTCCCCCAAGATCCCTAGCTATTTCCCCATTGAATCTATTCGGTTTAATCCATTAAACAAACACTTGATTGTCCCTCCTCTCTAGTTTAAAATCTCTTCCAACCTTTTTAACATCCTACTATAAAGATAGCACCTCTCAGTGCTCTAAAAACCACAAACCCTCCTTCCTATACTACTTTCTTAGCCATGCATTAACCTCCCTAAGCTCTAGCTGCCTCCGTGGAGTAGCGCACAGCACTGGTATCTAAAAATAATACCTTGGAGATCCTTGATTTAAGCTTGTGGCCAAGATCCCTGAAATAATTTGGAGGACTCTCCATCTTTCTCTAACTCTGTTATTGGTGCCAAGACTGCTGGGTCAGTCCCAGACCCTCCCAACCAAGCTGTGTACCTGATTCGCAATGTGCAAAAACCCAAAACCCCAAAGAGAACAAATTGTTCGGGTCATGCAGTCACGGCAACAGATTGCACTCTTCACCCTCCTAAAAATGGAGTCCCATACCACCACAACCTTTCCCAATTAGAGTATCCTGAGCCCCTTTGCGCTGGAGGAAATATTCCCCTGGCTACTAGAGGAATCGGTCTCAGCCAGACTTTCCATTCCTGCCCTGGCGCCCCCAATACCTTCACTCAATACGGCAAATCTATTGGGACCGGTCAGCTCAGAACTGGCCTGCCACTTCCCCTTCTGACTGTTAACTGTCTTCAGTCAAATACTGTAGTATATATTTTTTTGGCTGTTAGTACCTGTTCGGTTTAGTCGTGCCATGTTCATCATTGCCTCCTGGTATGCCAACTCCACATCTTCCTGGGTTACCACCAATTTGATTTTATTCCATTTTTCTGGCTGGTGTGGGACGAGATTGATATAAGGAAAGGGCACAGGGAAACAGAACAAAATGATAGAGCAGTCACGGGAAGGTGCCATGTATATTCTAGATCCCTACAGCAAATGCACACCAATATTTGATAGTTTAATGAGGCACCTTACCAATGGCATCTTTTAAGTTAAAACTGGAGCACATTACTACATCTCTCTAGTAAATACGAAAACGGATAAGCGCTGCACACCAAATAAAGCAAAAAAGGTTATGATACAATTACCGGTGCTCCCATCAATGAACGAAAGGCTGCATCCAATCCTAGGGTACAAGATATGAGATGGAAGACAGGGCACACGGATTTGAAAATAACAAAATGAATTTATTAAGCCAACACAACGTTTCGACCACGATGGTCTTTATCAAGTGCAAGTGGCTTAATGACCAAATCCCAAATGGCCGCTTATATAACACCCACAATACCCAAAATGCTCACTGTTCAATCAACCTCAATACAACACGTGTGTAGTGCTGTCTCCTCCTCATCTGACGTGAGGAAAGCCTCTCCTATCTCATTTACATAATGTCATCTAGAACATCCAATAATAATCCTATGTCCACAATGTCATGTGATCCGGATCCCCCAATGTCATCATCCATCTCGGGTGATGGAACGCATCCTCGTCCTCTCCTGGAACACATCCAATCGTGGCACGCAGCGCAAAGAGGATGTGTTCCAGGAGAGGACGAGGATGCGTTCCATCACCCGAGATGGATGATGACATTGGGGGATCCGGATCACATGACATTGTGGACATAGGATTATTATATTAGGGACCATTTGGGATTTGTTCATTAAGCAACTTGCACTTGATAAAGACCATCGTGGTCGAAACGTTGTGTTAGCTTAATCAATTCATTTTGTTATTTTCAAATCAGTGTGCCCTGTCTTCCATCTCATATCTACATCTCTCTAGTGCCATATTCTGTGTGTATGTGTACAAAGCTTTCGAAAAGTCAGATTTCGTCACAGCCTACAACAAATCTTAGAGACCGATTCTATATGGTCTGTGCCGAAGCAGCCAATCAGGTAGTTACATATATCGAATCAGCCCCTTAATCTTTGGTAGTGTTTTGGGCTGTAGCACTCCCCTCCAGCAAACCACAATCACGTGACCGCTCCTCAGAGTGGTCAAGTTATCCCTTAACTCAGGAACAGAAGAGGAGTCTACCTCTTCCCTTTCCCTGCAGTGCAGATTGCGTTCTGCCCTGAAGGCGTTTTTAAACAAAAGACAGAGAAGTCCAAAGCTACATCCAATGACAAAAACACAGTGAAATACCTATATATTCTCTTGAAAAAGGGTCATTTAGTTAAACCCTTTGGCCAAAGCATTATAAGCCTGCAAGCCGCATCAAGGCATGACCAAATTTGCAGGTCCTAACACTACCTGGTTAAAATTCTCATTTACCTCTATATTAGGAGGGAGAATGATCACATTATCTGTCCAAACCCAGCAACATGAAAAAGGCCTGCTAACTTGGAAAGTGGGGAGGGGCGAGCTTAAACCCTGGGGGGGGGGGGGGCCTAATCTCCAAACAGCTGAGACCAGCTGGAAAAAGTCAATAAACACAGAATCCCAGCAAGCACTTGAGCTTGTCTTGGGGAAGCCAAAACGCTTAAAATTCTAAAACACAGACTGCAAGGTAAAAAAACAAAAAATAAATAAAAAATAAAAAAACACTGATGCATGCAGTAGTTTAACAGGCAAACAAAAATCCAAGATTGATGTCATATGGATAGAACCCCATCACCAGTGGTAATACTCAAAAACAATGTTCCAGGATGTAACCTGTCAGGCACTTTTCATGTTGAAGAACAATGTATTGTAAGCTCCTCGGAGCAGGGACTCCTCTTACTTAATGTTACTTTTATGTCCGAAGCACTTATTCCCATAACCTGTTATTTATATTATTTGTTATTTATATGATATGTATTACTACTGTGAAGCGCTATGTACATTTATGGCGCTATATAAAGACATACAATACAATGTACAAGAAGAATCAGAAATGACCACTCTTTCGCAGTGTACTTACAATATCTAGCCACTGATGGACAGCTACTGCCACTTGGGTTCCCAAAGGCTTTGTCAACACAAGAACATCTCCGGGCACAGCATTGTCTGGCCTGCACAAACACAAAAGGCAGAGTATATGAAAGGTTCAACGTGTAACCTGGTAACAGTTTGAAATTCCTGCTTTACATAGTGACGTTTCCAAAGCAATTAAACGAATGATTCTGTTCCAATCGTATAACACGAAAATATACAATATGAACTCACAATATTAAATGCTTTTATTTCATTCTTTGGTCACACAAAACAAATATAAAACGTTGGTACAGAACCAGTGGCGGATTTCTCCATTAGGCCTGGGTCTAGGGCGTCAAGATTTGGGGGCGGTAAAAATGTCCGCCCCCATATACATTTGCAGCACTCTCGGGCCTATTAGACATAATGGGAACACCCTTTCATGTGTCAAACGCCTCCTTGCTGCCGCCCTTCATCTCCTTTGGAATCCCAGCATCAAATGACGCAGTGGATGCGCGAAAGTGACGGCACACGACGTCTCGTTGCCATGGCAATGGGACATCGCAACGTCAAATGCCGGTGCGTTACCATGGCAACATGACTGCATGCACTGTCATGTTGATTATGTCCACGGCATCATTGACGCTGGGATTCCAAAGGAGATAAGAGGGCGGCAGCGACACATGCAAGTGCCTAGGGGCGGCAGATTTCAAATCCCCTGCTGTACAGAAATCAACTTTGTGACCACCAAATGTACGTGAATGTCAAAATCTATACAATGTTATTTTGAAGATATAATCTGGACACACACACACACACGTTCTGAGCTTGCAGTGTTGTGTGTTTGTACATTTAAATTGGTAAATAAAAGTTTGGAGGGTTGTCACCCCCCTCCTCCGTGGTGTTACGCTCACCCAGCCCACTTTTCAATAGCAGGTCTTGTGATGCACGTTTGAATGACCATCTATAAAGCCTTCTTCCTCTATCAGAGAGGTCAAGAGAACGTGTACAGATAGTTTTGGACCTGTAAACATGGTATATACAGTGGCGTGGTTACAGGCATAAAAATGCTTTGGCCAAAGAATTTCACTAAATGACCCTTATGAGAAGACAGGCAAGTATTTAACTACATCATTGGTCATATTAGACGTAGCATTGGGGCTCTGTCTTTTGTTGCCATTGCCAACAATATGATGAAGTTCGCACTAATTCCTGCCTTCACTAAAACCCAAAGCATGTAACACGTGATGTGTTATTTCTAGAAAAACTGCAACCAAAAAAAAAAAAAAAGGAAACCTTCCATTCCTTCGTCCACAAACTTTTTTCTTTTGGCAGTTGTTAGATTCCTAAAATAGCGCCGAGTCTGCCCTCTCCTGGAAGGTCTCTGATATACAGTACTGGGTACAGACCTACGTATTTAGCTCCCTATAGTAGTTTGAGGAGTTTCCTGAAGGTAGGGAATACATTCCACAGATTTCTTCATTCTATAGTAAGGGCTAACACATTACTTGTCTTTAACAGGTTAAAGACATTCTTCAAACGAGAATCTCATTTTCTTTTACGCTTCTTTATTGCCAGTAACAAAAAAAACAAAACAAAAAAAAACACCTTATAGCAAAATGTTGAATAGATCTTGGAAAACAGTTTTAATGGCTTTGTAAGGTAATTATAGCTCCATTCACCTTACACTCTAATATAAGAGAAGATTGGATTTGGGAAAATCCTGCACAGTGTTTTTCTTTTTATATTTCCACATACGATTCTGCGCTCCCTAAAACACCTACATCACGATATTATCACACAGATCTGCACTATATGCTCTATCTGTTTAATGTATATGTACTCAGGATAATTTGCACTCTGGTGGTTTTTTTCCCTGGCATTTGTTTGCGGGATTTGGGATAGTCCGTTTCCAAGGAGCTACATTTGCCCATAACGGTTGTATTGTACATTGTTTATTTCTAACTGTTTCATTTCCGCATTTGTCTTTCATTGTATAACAAAGGGTGTTTCAAAGAAAAATCTACAGGCATTTTGGTTATAGGAAAGCATGCACTGCTGGATTATCTGGATTTTGTAGAAGAGACTTCTGCCACTACTAACGACCAAATACAATTCTCAGGTTGGACGGAGTGACAAGGCTGATGCAATTGAGACAGTAGAACAAGTCAAGAAGCCTGTCTTTTTAATATTTCTGAAGACTATCCACAAATTTTTGCAGGTAGGTCCATTCTGGGGCAGAGTTCTACTGCTACCCACAACTTCCACAGGTGGCAGATAGTGGAACGACCTTCAGTGAAGGCTGGCTATAAAAATAAGTGAATAAGTAATCCAGGATTAAATCAGCATCAGCACCATAAGGATGTGGTGGGAATTGCAGATGGTAATGCTTTCCCTCCTGAAAAGCCACATATTGTGATGGTTTTGTGACATGGAAAATACAGGTCACCACTATGCCTGCCCACCCCCTCAAACTATGGATTCACAAGTCCTCCATATACGAGCATGCAAAAGAGGTCAGGATCTCAATGGTTGCAAAAAGAAAGACAACGGTAGCAGCAGAAGGAGGCCTCCAATAGTCTTGGTCTCTTTGCCATTGGTTCAAGGTCCCACTCTGTCAAGAACAGTGTGGAAGTGTACACTAGCTGCTCTATGATAAAAGGGGGTCTTCCATGGAAACAACATATTGCCTTGAACTTGAGACGGTCTTGGGCTGCCAAGATAAAACTAGGCATCATATATAAGCTCAAGTTTTTTTCAGTACTCCATTGAAAGAGGAGACATTTTAGCGATCAAACAATTAGATGGGGTATGAAATCCCCCTATCATTTCTGAGACTCTTCCATCACTTGGCTCTCACAAGCATTACCTTCACCACTGAACTTCTAAACATAGTTTAGGGGTTATTGCATAGTGTACAACAGATTGCAACCTGATCTTAGAAGTCATTTTCTTATTGCTGATGAACCCCTGCAACATCATTACCAAACTCTTATGTGAAACCCAAACAGCTCAGTACCAAAAAACTAAACTCGCTTCGAAGAATACAACATTAGAGACTTGGTATAAGAGGTTCTTTAAAAACTTCATAGCAGCAAAACTTGCGTTAATTCCCCTTTCACCAGAAATAAATAAAACAGGAAAGCACCATGTCACAAGAGACCAGGACAATTACACCAGTGATTAGTATTCCCAACTTGCGCCGCTTTCCTCGGTAATATGGGCAGCACTGCCTTGCTCTCGGCTAGCTAGCAGTTTTAAATTCCCTGCCGTTGCTTCACTCCAAACGGCTCCCGGCAACGCTGCGCACACAGATGGCAGCTCCACTGGATGCTCCAGACCCATGCACCAGGTCTCCTCAGTTCCCTTCTGAGGACACCCTGTCAGCTCTTCCTTTACAGGGGCTCTGCCAGTCCCCTGTCAGCACACGGCCTTCACAAAGAATATCCACTCCAGAATGACTCTCTGAGGCTGGGGTGAAGGAGTATTTATACCCCTGTCCCAATTTGACACTTAGCTGGCTTTAGCTTAAGCCCGGCCTCCTGGTTGAGGGCTAGGACCACGCTACATGGGTAAGGTGATCAGACCAAGTGTTACTAAAGACCGCCAGGTCATCCAAGTACGCCTGAGCATACCCCTGCATCCCCTTCAGCAGGCGATTTACCAGGTGCTGGAGGGTAGCCGGTGCATTCTTCATCCGGAATGGCATGACCAAAAATTAGTACAGGTCACTCAGGGTGATGTAAGCAGACATTTCCCACGCCTCCTGGATCAATGAGATCTGCCAATACCCCTGGCTCAGATCCATGGTTGTCAGATACCTTGCACCGGCGAGCTCATCTAACAGCACATCCATCTGGGGCATGAGATAGGCATCCAACATGGTCTGGGCATTTAACTGCAGATAGTCCACGCAGAAATGGGTGGTTCTGCCCTTTTTGGGGACAAGGACTAGCGGCAAAGTCCAGGGACACTGTGACCTGGAGATCACCCCCATCTCCAGGCTCCTTATCTACACAGACATCCCGTACGCGGACTGATCACCGGTGTTGGCCAGATGATCAGTGAGGCGAGTCCGTCCAGGCTTGTCCATGAATAGACCCCTATACCTTCCTTACAACTCTCACGCCTGCTCCCATTGGGTAGCCGCGAGCTGGGCCCGATCTCCATGTCCTCCCTGCCTAGCCTCCCCTAGAAGATCGTGCAGAGCTCTGCTAGCCATGTCTCCCAATGGTGAGCAACACACCGCCAAAACCACTGGCCCACTCGCATGGTACTCCTTCAGCATGTTTATGTTGTAGCTCCAGTGCTTACCCAACTCCTGATCCAGAGCTCCACATAATTTGACTCACCCGCCGGATTACCTGGTGCAGGCTGGACCAGGCAGCCAGGAGCTTATTCTAGCGAATCTGCTTTAGAATAAGCATCTGCTACCCTGGGATGAACTCTACTACAGGTATGTCTATCATACCAGCGCTTCTGCCTGGTCTGAGGTTCCTTGAGATTAGCCTTCACCAACGCCATCAATCAGCCAACCTATCCCTGAGCTCCATCACATACTGGAGCACTGTCACATCCGTTGCAGTAGTCTCCCCCTCGCGGAATAGGTTGAGCGGTTCATGGACCCGGCTCCCGTATAGAAGCTCGAAGGGTGAGAAGCCGGTAGACTCCTGCAGCACCGTATGTGAACAGTAGGTGCTGCAGGTGTGCTTCCCAGTCTCCCCCTCAGCAAGTGCCAACAGCATTTGTTTCAGGGTGCCATTAAACCACTCACACAGTCTGTTGGTTTGAGGATGGTAGGAGGCCATGTGAACAGGGGTTACCCAGTACGCAGCCCAGACTTTGGAGCAGCATACTCAAACTGTGTTCCCTGGTCAGTCAGGATCTCACTAGGGCAGTGTTTTTCAACCAGGATTCCTAGGAACCCTAAAGGGTCCTAAATCCCGGCACGGCTGGCCCCAGTCATACAATCTAGGATATCAGCCACAGTAAAGTCAGGCTCCGCTCTACTTACCTGGTCAACCTCCTCCAGGACATCCATGGCCATAGGCTTCAAAATCCAGGGAGCGATGGGTTCAGAGCTGGAGCCTGAACGAAACCTGATGCTGGATCCAGATTCAGGCCACTCTGGCTCCGAGTCACCGCAAATACAGCTACGGCATCGTCCTCGTAGCTGCATCAGAGCCGACCCAGGTCGTTGACCAACAACACTAAGCCGGGCAAAATGCAGACATCGCAGATGCCGTGGCCCACACCCCAGCCCAGGAAAACGCGGGCCATCTGTAGGGATTTTCTGCCCACGTCCGTTAGGGTTAACCTTATCACCTCTCCGGGTAGAAGGTGCTCTGGCCCAACCATATCAGGCCAAACCAGAGGAACAACAGCGCCGAAGCTGAGCATACTGGCAGTCATTCAGTTCTCAATAGTCACCGGTTGGAGGTGCTTGATCCTGACATTTATTGGGATTAAGACCGACCGCAGCGACTTGGGGTGATGCTCTGGCTGGGAGAAAGGGATTCGTTGCCTTGGTCTCTGTGACTGGCATCGGGAACAAACGAGAGGGTGCTGGGTCGTCCGGGCTGCCTACCCAGGCACCATGGGGCTGGGGAGGATTTGGGCTGTTGCACTTCATGTGACCCATCTCGTTACACTCAAAACACTGCCGTTCATGGGGCGAACTCTGTGGGCACAGGCCGGGTGCCGATAGGCACTGTGGCTGACTGCCAGGAGCTGGGTCTGGCGGAATCGGGCTGTCAGGGGCAGAAAAGCACTGCTGGGGTAAGGGGCACCAGGAGCCGTCTTCATTATCATCCGGTCAAAGTAGTCTGCCACGGTGGCCACTTGCCTCGCACTGGACGGCTTGCAGAAGGTGATCCACACCCGCACCTTAGGTAAGCATTTTAACATCAACTGTTCCTTGACCATCAAGTCATGAAGGGTCTTAAAAGGTTGTCACCTCACACCCAGCGATCCACCGTTTAGACTGGTATTCCAGCCAGGACATAAATTCGAGGTGTGTGTCCTGTGTCCCTTTGTTTAAAGTTCTGAATTGAGCCTGGCAGATCTCTGGTGTAATGGTATATCTGGCCAAGAGAACCTCCTTTACAAATGGGTAGTCCTTCACATCCTCCCAGGATCTGTCATAGGTGAATCGGGATGCTAGACTGGCCCGGGACCCCCAACTTCCAGAGGACGATCGGAACCTCGATTGAGGAAGTGCCCCAGGCGTTGGAACTAATCACTCTGTGAACCCTGGACTTTGCACCCCTCCTTTGCGAGTCAACTCGGTGTTTAGAAAGATCGCAACGTGCTGTCGCCGCCGAGTGACGTCACGAACCCGGAAGCGCCGGACCAGAGAGTTGAACAGCGTGTGTCCCGCTGCCGCAGAGACTGCTTAACCTGCGGACACTACTCGTCTGTATCACGAGCTGGCTGAACTGCATACCACCTTGCCGGAGACCATTCAGGCCTTATCCTGAGATCGAGCGATCGTGACAAGGAGAGCTACGTGTGCCTTAACCGATGACATCTTCACTGGCGTCCTGATTGGTGCATGGGTAACATTAACCCTTGAAATGCCTGATTAATCTGTTTTAATGTACGCTTAATACTTACCTCACTTGTTTGGTTATGAATATAATTTTTAATGCACTATGAGCGTTGTGCGCTGTGTTTTTTTGTATTTTCCAACCACTGAACGCCTGGCTAGGCCACCAGCTAGGCGACCAACTGTTTTTTGTCGTGGTCCTGGTTGGTTATTCCACACGCTTCACATCGGAGTGCGCTACGGTCCTTGGTCCAGGACTGATACTTGCCTTCAACCTTGTAGTCTCAACCGCACGTCAACTAAACTACAGAGAATGGTAAGGGGTGTGTGTCCAAGCACTGGAACGTTTGTAACGCCGAGTTCCTGGAATAATATCGTGCCGAGCCTAGCGATTCTGCCGCTGTCACCAGAATTTATTTATTTTTTTTAAGTTTGTCACGGGAGACCATGACCATTTACACCTGGGATCAGTACACTATACAGAACGGAGCTAAACAAAAGCAAATTCATTGGAAAAAGTTTCCACAAACTTCCAGTACATAAAACACACAAACACCCGGGGTAACGAGAAAAAAAAATGCTAAAATCCTAGGTGCAGAGACCTCCATTCAGAAGTTTACCCTGATACGCGTTTCCAACTTGCGTCGCTGACCTCGGTAGTATGGGAAGCACTGCCTTGCTCTCCACTAGCAGTTTTAAATTCCCAGCTGTTTCTTCACACCTAACAGCTTCAGCCAACACTACAAGCACTGGATCTACTCAGTTCCCTTCTGCTGACTCCGTCAGGTCTTCCTTGACAGGGGCTCTGCAGGTTCCCAGTCAGCACACAGCCCGCAGGCAGGCACAGTACAATGCCCTTGCACAGGCAAACAATACAGATACAGCCCCAGGGCTTATAGCTTTCTTGCAGAGCAAGTCCACTCAGCAGGTGGTTGACTTCTATCCTCAACAATGGGCATAATTCCATCACAGTGTCCAGGCCTTCCATACCAAACTCTGATGTGATTACAGCTCCTTTCCCAAGAGAGTTAACCCCTACATGTCCACACTCTTGAACAGAGATGTGCATCATTGGTTTACATCCTTTAAAAAAGGAGGAACATATATAGGACTGGTACAAACAAACTGTACATACATAAATAACAATATCATCGACAGGATGGGGAAATGGCGTGCAACATCTTTATTTAAAAAGCAGCTAAATCTACCCCTACCGTCACACACCAAATCACAGAAATAATGAAACACAATGAATAGTAGAATTAGGCCCAAGCAGAATTTAAGATTTGTGACCTATGCAGCATGCACACATTTTGTATTTTCTCTAGACCAGGGGTGGGCAAGGCAAGTCCTCAAGGGCCCCCAACAGGTCAGGTTGAGCCACCTGTGCTGAAGAAGGGATTGATTGAGCCACCTCTGCTGAAGTTGGGATATCCTTAAAACCTCACCTGTTGGTGGCCCTTGAGGACTGGAGGTGCCCACCCCTGCCCTAGAAATAAAACTTGGAGAATCTGTATTTGCAGGCAAATTTTTTTTTTTTTTTATAGATCACCCATTTTCATCCCCTTTTGAAAAAAAAGAGATTCCAATTTAATTGGCTGAATAGACTCATCACAGGTAATCTTTGGCGACTTCACCTCTGCAAAAAGGCCACAACACTTACTTGTGTCTACGGGGAACGGAATGAAACTTACATGATGAATTCATTAGGCTGACATACGGTTGTAGCAACGCCTCCTAGAACTACCCAAGGATTCAGTACGGTTTGTCCTCCCGTAACCGATGTTCCCGCTTCTTCTGCAGCATCTTTGAAACCCTGGATAATAAGAGGAATCACCTTGTCTCGTTCCTGTTGCACACAAAGATGAAATTCATTGTTAAAATAAAGTCTCGTATGTAGCTTTTTGGGGGGCATATTTCAAGACGCTATACTAATTTAACCTACCCGTGGAACTACCTAACCCCTTGTATAATATGCTGAGCACTTTCTCTCGCAATCTTAACGCTATATCTTAATATAGAAAATAAAATTTAAAAAAAGCACACACTTTATGAATGAAGAATTTTACTAGCCGGAACTCCCGACTACTACTACTATACACAAAGGGCCAGATGCTCAAAACTCAGTTAAAATCAGGGCCTATAATGAGACATTACCTAAAGGAGGAACAGATGTCATGTGCAGAGTATGGTATCCTCACTGCTAATTATACGCAAAAAGATCCAAAGTACATCTCAGTCGGGTAGACTAAATGCTATAATAGCACAATCTTGCGCCAACTTCCAAAAACGGGATGTTATGTCTTGGCGGCATTCCTATCGACCCCCCAAAATAGGGTTTGTGCGGAGGTGGGGAGGGAAATAACCCCAGGAAATAAAATTGTTACTTTACCCTTTGCGTGCAACGTGGCAGAGGCAGCCCTGAACCAGGAAACGGAAAGGGGACCTTTTCCATTTCCCTTAGCGCTCCATGGGAACGCAGGACACAATTTAAGCTGAAAAACCCCTTTCCTTGACCACTACGAAGCCCAGTGGCGGCCGACTCTAGTCCTCAAGAGCTACCAACAAGTCAGGTTTTCAGGATATCCCTGCTGCAGCACAGGTGGCTCGATTAAAGACTTCAGCACCTATGCTGATGCAGGGATATCCTGAAAACCTGACATGTTGGTAGCTCGAGGAATGGAGTTGGCTATGCCGGTGATAGCCACTAGGTCGTGAGGTACCCTGGAGTGCCAGACCCCATGACAGTGGGACACTCCAAGAGTTAAATTATGTCTAACTGTGTGACGTTACACCCACACACACACAGATCAAATGCCCGATTTCAGTGTCTGGATTCCAACACCATGTTTTAGGTATAATGTAAATCCTATTGCCAAGTCCCTGCGTTAACCTGAACAGACTTTGCATGGCCACTAATATTATGATAACACCTCATTTGCATGTCATGATCACCAACAACCTTTATAGTTAAGAGTACAGCAATTTCGACTGGGATTAGGGACCTTTGAATCTAGTTCAAGGGTTAAAATACCAAAAGTAATATTCTGTAGACAATGCAGCCTCTCACTTACTACCAATCTTCATTAGTGAAAGGAGGCGCTGGAAAGGGCTCCCATTAAAGGGTGAACAGTGCAGGCTGTTTGTCTGCTAAATGTTGTATGTAATCCAGATAACTGATAGCGGCCAAGTAAATGGAGATACTGTTTTGCAGGAACTGCACAATGCCAATGTTTGATGAGGGTTTATATGGTCTAGCACCCTGTACCTTTAATTTTAAATGCAATAGCAGTTGGAGCTACAGAGAGCCACAGTGATGTAATGTCAGCAATTCTTACACTAATGTATGTGTACACCACCTAATTAGAAGCGGAAACAGCATCTCTAGCTGCTAGTTTAGTTTAGACAGCCTCACTAATGCTTTCACATTCATGTTCTGCCATGATTAGGATGTAAACAGACAAAGCCAGTAGGCGGAACTGCAATTTTCAAGCCTTATTTTAAAAAAAAAAAACCCGCTATGGTTTCAATCCTTCCCCTGCATGACGGGCCTGTACAGCTCAGCTGCCGATCAGACAGCACGAGCCTCACTTTGCTTGGCAGCAAGTGAGACATCACTATTTATTGCTAAATACAGCTTCTTTTATTAACGCACTAAATTGTTGTGGTTAGTCTGCCTAGTACAGGCTTTATCTGGTTTCTGCAGTCTGGGGATAAAAAGATGTATTTGTCTTGAAAAAAGAAAACACTTGCCCGATCAGTCAGTTTATTGCTGACACCAAGAAGCATCAGCATGTTGTCACATTCCGTAACCCCCATTGCATACAGGTCACTTAGGACGTTCGCGCAGGCTATCCGCCCCTAGGAAGAGAGAGAGCCAAATAAATTGCAATAGAATTCAGACACACCAACACTAGGACATCCATTCCTACCCTCCGCTGCCATGCTGGACAACTCGTACTGTCCACGTCTCATGATTAATAAATATATGCGGTAGAACACCGTTTCCCTAGTAGCTGCCAAATGGGCATGTAATACAGCTCCGCTCTCTGGACACAAAAGGGGTTAACATTGATCTTAATGAACTTGGAAATGTGAGCTCTTCTGCGCATGGACGCCAGTATATCGTTTCTAGCTGAAAAGCGACTGCGTCACCTAGTTAACCCCTTGGCTGTCGCAATTATACGGTGTTCCATCTGCAGACATCCGCAACAAATGAAGTTGTCCCTCTCTAGCTAAATCGCTGAAATGCAGGGGCGGCCAACTCCAGTCCTCAAGGGCAACCAACAGCTCAGGTTTTAAGGATATCCCTGCTTCAGCACAGGTAGCTCAATCAGAATGACAGCCACCAGTTCTGAACCAGGGATATCCCTAAAACCTGACCCATTGGTGGTACTTGAGGACTGGTGTTGGCCACTCCTGCTGTAAGGTAGCTTTACCTCTTATTTAACCACAAAGGGTGGAGCAATTACAGGATGCTAGTACACCTCCAAAAAGGACCTTATCTAACTTCACCATTTTTTTCTTTTAACCACGCTGCAGTTAGTTCAAAGTTATTTGCGTGTGCATAATGTGTACATGAATGTAACATTACCAGTTTGAAAAGTCTGGAGGCTAACGAAGGATTTATTCCGAAATGCAAAAATAAAGACCATGCCTATGCAAAGCTACTGTACAGTTACAGAGCAGAACTAACTTCTCATCACAGGATAACACTATATGGGAGGAACATGAGAACAAGTATGCATGGAAGATCCTAATTATTTATTCTAAAATTTAAAGCAGCAATCCCCACCAGAAGCCTATGCGTTTTACTCCTATAATGTTCGTATTTAGCCCCCCTCAACATGCCCTGAAAGGTTTTGTGATGCATGTTCTCAGGGGTCAAGAAAGTAACGTTTATTTTTAAATTTTAGTATTAAAAAAATCTCTTGCTTTTGATGTTACCATGGAAACATTTAGACTGCACTGGGTTCTGAGGAAAAGTTCCATTTTATCTTCCTGGACACTTAATATTTCAAACACTGATATCTCCTGAGCGAAGCATCAGACCTAAAGCAGTTTTGAAAAAAAATAAAAAAAAGGGCAAGAATACGGCTCTTAGCAAGTAAGACTCAGTGCATTCGATCACTACAGATTGCTGTGTTTAAGTTAATATGCTGGGGATTTTTAGCTCAACTACACTGAAGAAAGAATGCTTCCCAGGCGACATGTTTTCTATATTAATAACTGCCGATACAACCCACATAATAAGCCTAATAACCCACCGAGCCTGTGGGTGACATTACTCACGGCTACGACACAATTTAAACTTGTGTTCAGCCGTATTTTAATTTTTTTCGCGATTTAATTCACACAATTAAGCAGTTTATTAATAGTCCTTAAGGATAGTTTAGCTGCAGGAAAACATCGCAATACAGCAACAGGTTTGTGAAAGCAAATTGTGCAACAGTGAATTCTTCCTAACACACCTTTGGCTCAAGCGGTTTTGAAGTTGAATCATGGAATTCGCTCAACAAAACAATTGAAGAATACGGCAATGGAGATGTGCCTTTACCTACCATCATATAAGGGTCATCTACGATGGGATAAATGTAGTCTGTGGTCTGAACCAAAGAAAGGCCACCATGTCTTAATGGAATGACGCAGGTGTCCATACCAATTCCTAAAAGGAAAGGGAGCAGAAATAGGATTTGAGAGGGGGCTTAATTTGCTTATTAGGATTCAAACAATTGACATACCTTCAACATTCTAGTCGATTTTCATAAATAAAAAGTAACCTGTCCATTCAATTTATTTTTTTACAAAAAAATAAAAAATACCACTTGAGCCCATTCATAGGTCTCAGGCAGGTCTGCAACCCGGCCTTTCGCCATTATCGCTTAGCATACGGTGCTTCGACTGCAGCCAGGGCTTCTGGGTAATGACATGCAAAGGTGCCCACGGTCACCAATTTGTGTTTTTAATCTTCTAGAAATGTTATACAAAAGTAGTTACACGCACAGTGATGCGTCAAGCCCCACATATGTTTAACCAGATCGAAATGACTACATCAGAACATCAAACTGGAGACATGAAATCTCTGAAAAAGTAGAAAAATAAATAAATCTAGGCATTATGAGTTAGCTTTCCTCTTATGTGTAGCTAATAGAGACCTCTCAAAGAGTAACCACTTGCCAATAGGGACTGCAAGTACTTGGGCGACTTTTCATTAATTATGGCTCAATTGTTAAACCGTTTGTCTTTATGACCGAGTACGGGGAAAGGAAAGGCCACCAGATCCAGTTTTAAGCAACCCAACTTAAGGTGCCATTCCATGTAGCCAGCCAGAAAACAGCTTTTTGTAAATAGTTTAAGTCTAGTTGGCATCCTTAAACATGCTAAAAACAGAGAGCACTCATTTTAGCCATTACAGGAAAAGGTGGAATCCATACGGCAGAACAACCCCTCTGTTTCTTCCTCCCATCCTACACCTCTTCCTAACTCTCCTCCTGCCTTCCTTGACTCTTTTTCCACTGTCTCAGGAGGATGTGTCGCTGTTGATCACCTCTTCTCCCTCTACCACTTGCCCTCTCGACCCCATTCCCTCCCATCTCCTAAAATCTCTTGCTCCTACTATAATCCCTACGCTTACACACATATTTAACTCCTCCCTCTGCTCTGGAACCTTTCCATCCTCCTTCAAACATGCAACAGTCATACCATTACTCAAAAACAGCAAGCTTGACCCTACCTGTCTTTCTAACTATCGACCTGTCTCCCTCCTGCCTTTTGCCTCTAAACTCCTTGAACGTCTTGTATTCTCTCGCTTGCTCCATTTTCTCAACACCTATTCTCTCCTAGACCCTCTACAATCTGGCTTCCGCACTGCTCACTCCACGTAAACAGCCCTCACTAAAATAACTGACGACCTCCACCATGCTGCCAAAGACAGAGGTCATTACACTCTGCTCATATTACTCGACCTCTCTGCAGCATTTGACACCGTGGACCACCCTCTTCTCCTTCATATTCTCCATACTCTTGGTATTCGGAACAAAGCTCTATCCTGGATCTCATCCTACCTCTCCCATTGTACTTTCAGTGTCTCTTCTGCTAGCACCTCCTCCTCTATTGATCTCTCTGTGGGGGTACCCCAGGGCTCTGTCCTGGGACCTCTTCTCTTTTCTCTGTACACACTCTCTCTAGGTGACCTAATAACATCTTTTGGGTTTAAATATCACCTCTATGCTGACGACACACAAATATACTTTTCAACACCCAACCTTACACCTGCTGTACAGACCAAAGTTTCTGAATGTCTCTCTGCTATATCATCCTGGATGGCCCTCCGCCGCCTTAAACTCAACATGGCTAAAACAGAGCTCCTCATACTTCCTCCCAAACCTGGCCCTACTACCTCCTTCCACATTACTGTTGGAACTACGATCATTCACCCAGTAGCCCAAGCACGCTGCCTAGGGGTCACACTCGACTCCTCTCTCACATTCGCCCCTGACATTCAAAACATTTCTAAAACCTGTCGCTTTTTCCTCCGCAATATAACAAAAAGATACGCCCTTTCCTCTGTTGCTCGACTGCTAAAACTCTGACTCAGGCCCTCATTCTCTCCTGTCTTGATTACTGTAACCTCCTGCTTTCCGGCCTTCCTGCCTCTCATCTGTCTCCCCTACAATCTATCCTAAATGCTGCTGCCAGAATCACTCTACTCTTTCCTAGATCTGTCTCAGCATCTCCCCTCATGAAATCCCTCTCCTGGCTTCCAATCAAATCCCGCATCTCACACTCCATTCTTCTCCTCACTTTTAAAGCGTTACACTCTTCTGCCCCTCCTTACATCTCAGCCCTAATTTCTCGCTATGCACCATCCTGACTCTTGCGTTCTGCTCAAGGATGTCTTCTTTCTACCCACATTGTATCTAAAGCCCTCTCCCGCCTTAAACCTTTTTCACTGACTGCCCCGCACCTCTGGAATGCCCTTCCCCTCAGTACCCGACTAGCACCCTCTATCCACCTTTAAGACCCACCTTAAGACACACTTGCATAAAGAAGCATAAGTAGATATTCTGAACACATGATACATATAGCATGGCTCCCTGCAGACGCACTTACCAGAACTCCCTCCTACTGTCTCTGTACGTTCTCCCTACCTACCAATTAGATTGGTCGGTAGGGAGAACGTACAGAGACAGTAGGGGCAGGGACTCCTCTTCCTTAGTTACTTTTATGTCTAAAGCACTTATTCCCATGATCTGTTATTTATATTATCTGTTATTTATTTGATTACCACATGTATTACTACTGTGAAGCGCTATGTACATTAATGGCGCTATATAAATAAAGACATACAATACAATTACAAATTGCTTTTCTGTATGAGGATAATTAGATTTTCTTGCCCCTGTCACTATCCCGGTCATGAGGAGGACAAATTACGTGACATTGTTAACTGTCATTTCTACAAAATAATTCCTGTGACAAACACCCGAGTCACCCCAAATTCGTTAGCCTTTAGCGGTAGCCAAAGGGTGTCACCCTTTGCAGCCGTTCGGTAATGTTCTGTTGCATTCTGAAATTCACCAATCCTCACATCTCCTGTACCCAATGTTTCAACTTACCCTGCTTTACAGATTGTAAGCTCCTTGAGGCAGGGCCTCTCCTAACACATAGCAGGCCTATCCTACCTCTTCTAACACAATTTTAATCCAGTCTGTAAATGTTACTTATTCCCATAATCATATCTCTGACTGTCCCTTAAATATATATAAACTGAATGTATAACCGTTGGTTATTTAGTGCAACCATGTATTATTGTAACTCTGGCTTTTCCCGTCTTTCTCTTGTGTAACAAAATAATTGTATTTAATTATAGTTTTCAAACTGACTAGAACGTATTGCGATGCCCCCTTACGTGGAGGTCTGTATCTACTTAAAAAATAAAAGGAGGATGATGATATGATCAAGCCAAGCACCAATATGGATGTTACGTCTGTGGCTAGTAGCAATGCTGTAGTAGTAGTAGTGTTGGCTTGTTTAGGCCCCCACAAATGGTGTGTATGTATATACAAACTTACGAATATATATATATATTTTTTTTTATTATAAATAATACCACCTGCCAGTGAACGCGATGGTGGAAAATTAGTGGGTGCTGATGGTAGTGGTGATATGCCATGGGCAGGTTGGCATTGGAGGCACCCCACTCCGTAAATTGTAAGTTATTTGGAACCATCTTGGTCAACAACAACAACAACAACCTGATTTAATCTGCATCCTCCGCAGAAGCTGGTGACATGGAGAACAGCAAAGCAGTCTTGGGAAAGAAAATGTTCACGCACTTTAATAAACGCAAGCCTTTCCACACTGCTACTACAGACATTGGGGGGTTGGGGAGGGTGGAGGGGAAAGGGAAAATATAGATCAGTTACAGTGCTTAGATTTCTTTTGTTCAACTTGGCAATTGAGATCCAGTGATGACGGACCTGGCAGTCACCATCGCGTCTCGCAATAATACGATCCATTACATTTTGCAGGGTGCAATTTCGACTGTCCGCAAGTCCTAACATTAAATCCTCCTTGTGCTCTGGAGTGAATCATATGCTTGGGTGTACTCCGCTCACATGGCGAGGCGTGGAACAAGTGATACTGCAGGGGCTTCTGGCACTCTCCGCATCGTCCTCATGTCACCAATTCATCCCACCTCGTTAAAAACGCCACAAGTAAAACAGGAAATAAAAAATAAATAAAAAAAAAAAACAGAGTAATATTTCAAAAGTAAGGGAGACTAATAATAATAATAATAATAATAATAATAATAATAAATGAGGGAAAAAAAGCCTATGCAGACATCTGATAACGCGTGGGTTTAGTATCCCTTACTTTTCGTACATTTGCACGTGGCCATTTTCCGTTTTGTGTGTGGAGAATTAACTAGGTGGCATGAAAGAGGCGTTTCAGTGGGACAGCTCTAGTGGACACAAGAACGGTGCAGAAAGTGACATGTCTCTGCGGTGCCACGTATTCCATGAAGCACCATGTAATCGGAGCGCAGAACGGAAGCCACTGAAAAGAGTACGCTTAAGCAGATGGCTGGCTCCAGAGCACATGGCAGCGTCAAGGAAAAGGTTTACGGAAACCCCTAAAAATACTGAAGACCTCAAGTGACCCCAGTGTTAGGCCCACACATTTTACAATATATCCAACATTCATATGCTTATTATTTGGGAGTCATTTATAATATTTGTTTCAGAGCTAAAAATGTCCAGGTTACAGTACTACCTTTCAGTAAGAGAAAGTAGTCCCGAAGGGTCCAATGGCGGAGCACTGCAGTGCAAACAATGGGGGCTGCAGACCAGTAGCGAATATAAAAAAAGTTTATTGAGTGGTCAAAAGGAGTACATGGTAACTTTGACGCGTTTCGGGACCTGCGTCCCTTTGTCAAACGCAGGTCCCGAAACGCGTCAAAGTTACCATGTACTCCTTTTGTCCACTCAATAAACTTTTTTTATATTCGCTACTGGTCTGCAGCCCCCATTGTTTGCACGGCAGTGCTCCGCCATTGGACCTTTCGGGACTACTTTCTCTTCAATCACGTTTGGCGTGACGCACCCACTCATCAAGGACAGAGCTGTGCTTCAAGGGAGTTCCTCACAATTATCGTTTGATACGGTATGTACTCTTCGTTTGCTGGGGGTTTATACAGGACCTTTATGGTATATATAGAGATCTGTGTTAGCCGTCCAGCGTAACTAGTACACTCCTATGTTTATATCATTACATTGAGTCTCCTATAGCACTTCTACATGCTCTAGTACCTTGGTTACATACTATCATTACTCTGAGTACGCATATATACTCCCAGGACAGCTGAGCCCTGATTATTGGGACAATATCCCTCACCCACTACCTACCTTTCAGTAATATATTTGTTGAATAAACCTTTCCACCTCTGCTGTCCCTATTTGGCAGCCAAGTAGTTATGGATGGAAGCAGACTCAGAAAAGAAACCACTATTTTGGTCTAAAAAATATGTCCTTCTCAAAGTACTGTGACCTCGCATTCCCGGATTTAATATCCAATTGCCAAAACACTGATGGTGATCTGGCACACATTCCAACTACATGAAAGATAAAACATAACAACCAATAGTGCAATATGCCTATTATAAATAAATAAATGGTGTGTTGGAAGTCTTGTGTGTGTATAGTCACATTCTGGTGAGTATATAAATGCAGAATCCAATCAGTGGCACTGCTTGCAGGATTAAATGTGCGTGTTGGTTAACCTCTAAGAGAAAACAGGAACACCATAGCATAGATTCAAAACAACTTTATCTAAACGTTACAATTGGCCCTGGCCCATAGAGTGCGCACTTACAAGAAGGCCACTTGGTAAAGGCAATAAAACAACAGTAATTAAACTTGGCGGCGATCTCACCGCCTCCGCACTGCCACGGTGATCACGGAGGTGCCGGTTGGTACAGCTTCCGGTTGCCCGGAAACTTCGGTCGCCTCGAAACCAACTGATTGGATTCTGCATTTATATCCTCACCAGAATGTGAGCACACACATTGAAGACTTCAGCACTCCCTTTATTTATTTATTTATTATAGGCATATTGCACTATTGGTTGTTATCTTTCGTGTATGATGTGATACCAACCGCTCCCCCAAACTTGCTCCTACCGATTACTTGAAGAGACGTGGAAACAGTCTTTCTTGAAGGTTGAGTGGAGGCTCACAGCTTATTTTTTTTTTAACACTGATAACACAGTCACTGTTTAATAATTATTTATAAGTCACTTGCACTGTATTTGTTCACACCTATACACAGTGTGTTTCACCTTCACTTGTGCTAGTAGAGCGCACAATCCTATATACCCCCTCTTTCTACACATTACAACTATTCATATTTTTATATATCCCTATTATTTCAGAGCTGGTTCAGTAGATTTAAAAAAAACAAAAAAAAAAACAGGATTTGTTATTGCCCCAAAATATCAGTACTAGATAACATACCAAGCTTTCCTCACTGTACATCAGAAATATTAAAGATAATTTTTTACATGGGTTTGCAAGATTGGATCCAGCTTAATAAAAAAACACAAATCCAGCTTCTGACAAAAAATAATGCATTTCCCCCTCAGTTAGCCTCAAAGCAGAGGCAGGAAACAGCATGTCACTGAATATGCTACAAATATATAACCAGAATAAGATGGAATCTCATGAATTCACCAGCAAATAATCAAAACCAGGCACACGACTGTCAAACACAGACACACACGTAGAGTCTTCAGGCTAGCTACTAAGTTGTTAATATTTTTGACCCCCACCCACCCCCAAACCCCCCTCACCCTCCCCGGGCTACTAGACAGACCGATTTTATGATTTGTTATAATGGATCCAACAGTGCTGAACACTCGTTCATACAGTATGCTGGCTGGTGGACAGCAGAGGCATCGTGATGCCACGCATGTCATTTCAGGCCTCATTTATTTTTTTCCCCACACCCATGATAGCTGCCTTTGCTTCCACCGGCCTCACACTCACCATACCATATAACGTCCCAACTATTTATTACCAGGAAGTAATACATTGAGAGTTACCTCTCGTTTTCAAGTATGTCCTGGGCACAGAGTTATGATGACAGATACATGGTTACAAATACATAGTTAGATTAAGTGAGAAAGGTTATACATTATATACAAGACATTGCATGCACAGTAAGATAGTATATGTTATAGGCGTATTTAAACAGTTACAGACCAGATTAAAATGTGAGACGGCATCAAGACACCGAAAGAGGAATGCTGTCTAAGTTAGTCTCGTCTTGTGTTGTCCTGTCGTCATCCCACATACACTGTATTAATTTGAAAGACTATGTCATATGTACCTCCCTTGAGTGGGGTTATGCCACGTTATGATTTGTACCTGTACATTACTTCAATAAAAATTACAAGTTAAAAACAAAAAAAATGTGAGACAGCTTTAATTTTGAAAGACTGGTGGTGGCAGTGAGAGTCTCCGGTAGATTGTTCCAGTTTTGGGGTGCATGGTAAAAGGAGGGAGAGGGGCCGGATACTTTGTTGAACCTTGGGACCATGAACAGTCTTTTGGAGTCAGATCTCAGATGATAAGTGCTGCATGTGGTAGGGGTGAGGAGCTTGTTCAGATAGATGGGTAGCTTGCCCAGAAAGTACTTGAAGGCAAGACAGGAGAGATGAACTTTGCGCCTAGACTCAAGTGATGACCGATCTAGTTCTTTGAGCATTTTGCAGTGATTAGTGTTGTAATTGTATTCGATGACAAAACGGCATATTGAATTGTAGAGGGTATCAAGTTTGCCAAGGTGGGTTTGGGGTGCCGTGCCATACACTATGTCTTCGTAGTCGATAATTGGCATTAGCATCTGCTGTGCGATACGCTTTCTGACCAGCAGACTTAGGGAGGATTTGTTCCTGTAAAGTACACCTAGTTTGGCATAGGTTTTGAATGTCGGGGTATCAATGTGCATCCCAAATGTTAAATGGGAGTCAAACCATATGCCCAAGTATTTAAAACTAGTAACAGGGTCTAGGATGGAATTAGCGTTAATTCTGATCTGGAGCTCATTCATTGGAAGCTTTAAAAATTTAGCCTTGTCCCAAATACTATTGTTACAGTCTTGTCAGTGTTTAAAAACAGTTTATTGTGGGAAATCCCATTTTCAAGTCTCAAAAAGTCAGATTGAAGTACGTGATCAAGGTCGGAGAGGCTAGGGCTGTGTGCGTATATATGATTGTGTCATCTGAATACGTGTATTGAAGCTCCCTTACAAGCTGTAGGAAGCTCATTGATGAACAGTGAGACGAGTACATTGGCTACGAACTACATTGGCTACTTGAAACAATACTATCACCATCCCTCCATTTACCCATGCCGCTGCTTCATGTTTAACTACCAATTGAGGTAGGTGCATAACTGCATTTGCTACTATCTGAAGAACCTCTATGCTTACTACTTCCCAGTGATGTTTATGCTCCTTTAGTGGTCACTGGTGTCTTCAATCAGTCAACCTCCTCTGCCCTCCCCCCAACCTTTATTTGTGAGGAGTCTGACCATAGCCCTCCACTCGCCTCTCTCTGCCTTTCCTCATCCAACAACACTTGCTGTCTAGTTTGTCACTGCATGGTACAGTACTATTCAGCTCCCCCGCAAGGCATACAATCTTTTATTCACTCCTTGAAGCGAGTGTCTACAAAAGTGGCCAGAAGCTATTCATCATGAATGTTAATGAATACTAGACCGGGATCATTTCTCAGACAAATCAAGCATGGCATTCACCAGCCACACCAATTCAGATGATGCCAACATTGTCACAGCTGACTAGACTTGCAGCCTCCTTAAAACAGCTGCAGTAGCTTACAGAGTTCACATCAGGTGCCACTGGTTAACCACTCCACGAGCTTGGAGTTCTCCATGATGTGGTCATTCACGGCTTTGTGCTGCTCATAGCCCTTTGAGCACATACAGGGCTGATTTCTAACAAGTGGTTACCTGTCTTGAGCTTGTAGCGTGGCAGGTTGTTATACTCCTGCAAGTGATGGGGGCATTACAAGGAGCAGCTAAGGTGGGCATAGATTTTCTAGCTGCCGATATTTCCTTCTTCATACTGCTCAAAAACAGTTTAGTACCAAATTGAGTACATGGGAAACACAGGGACCATGAATAGGTTTCCCGGATGTACTGCTGCCAGCAGCTCGGTTCCATTATCTCCTGCCACTGGCCCAACCTAAAAGGTCCTAAAGCCACTACACAATAACCAAATCATTGAACAAGATCAGCCACTTTATGGCACTTCTGATCAAAACTCTGCATACATAAGGTAGCATGCTTCCGAAACGTCATGTTGCCAGATATGGGCCCCTGCTTTTGAAAATGCCGCATCACTACTGCCATCATCCAACATCCAGTTCCCTTTTGCGTGCGAACTTGGCTGCAGGAGATTGGGGAGGCATGGCAGACGCTTCACAAAGCTGGTTCGTCCTCATTGGCTGAACCCGCTCACGTGACCACGCTTGAAAATAGACATGTTTTGTCTTTTCAAAACTCGATTCCGGCATCATTCTCAGGGGTGCGCGCACACTATGGATTAGCCATTTGTTTTCAGCACGCGGAGCATAAATTCAGCCTTAGTGTGCGAGGCATGAAGAGCCCGGCCCTCTAATTATACAACCTCTTGGAACAGAGTTTGTGAAAAATTTGCTCTAATAAGCATTTTCTAACGGGACACAGCGCCTGTGAGTAATTTCCCAAAAGCCCCTGCCCTCTATCACAGCTAAAAGGGTAGCATGTCAACTGCAATCATTTTGGCCAACTGGAGAAATTAGAGACATGCTGGCGGATATGCAATGGCACATGGACATGAAATGCTTGGTGAATTATTGCAAAAAAAAAAAAAAAAAAATTTGCTGTGAATTTCACTTGGTTCGCAAACATCAACGAAAATTTAGCACATCTCTATCGAGACCAATAGACCAATTTCAAGTTGTTGAAGTGTAATTAAAAAACGTGATTATATTGCGCCCGGTTTCAAGAGATGTTAAATAAACAAAAAAGCTATTTGGTTAACATCTGCCAAAGTAAAAATGGAATAAGCGCACCTGACCTGGGGGTTCCCTCCCAGTTAGAAGAACCATTGATTTTCTGCCATCATGGTCCAAATCTAAATGTAAAAAAATGCAATTTAAAAAAAATTAAATAAAGTGCTTTGGCTAGACATGGCTTGCAATGGAGAATGTACATTTTTTTCCCATTAGGAGACCATTCCTACAGTAAGGCAAGATAATGCTGCACCGATTCCAGTAAGTCATGGGTTTTACTCACAATCCATGTTAAAGACCAGCAAAATGTACAGCATGTCTGAAACTAAACTGCTAAATAATGTTTCCCCCCATTCTAAGGCCCCGCTCACTGTGCCCGCTATGCGACGTGCGCGCGCTTACGTGCGTTCGGCACTCTTTAATGCTATTGTATCAGAGTTTTCAGACTAGAAAAGACTCCTGGTGGCAAAGTACAGCGTTAACGTTGCTGCACTTGAGGGAGACAACTCAAGTTGTAATTTCATGCAGCGGCAGCAGCATCATGTGTATTTCGCCAGCCAATGAGTGAAATGTGAACACAAGAAACACCCTACCCATGTCTGGCTCCCACCTACAAGTCGCGTCATTCAGTCTGCTGGGTATGAGCACAAATCGGCCAGCAGAAAGAGGCGCGCAAACGCGGACACCACATCGTGAGGTAGGCACAGTGAGCTTGGCCTAATAGTGCATATCATTGCAAACAGTAGGGGCAATCGCTATTTTTATTTCCGGGTACCACCCGGTTCCGGATTTTTAGTTGCTGCCCTTTCTGATCCTTTTGAAAAATCAATATGTCTGCCCTCCAAACCTGACTCTCATGGGCCAATAGGAAGCTGCAATGTCATTGGAGCATGATAAGGCAGCTCCCAATTGGACAACTCTGGCCGTCCTCTGATTTTACCGAAACATTTAAAAGTTTAAATAACTCACGAGTTGGGGAGTTCCCATGAAAAATAGCACGATTCAGCTCCAAAGCACACGCGGTTTCAAATTAAGCAAACAAATAAATGCATTCGAAAAAAGCATAAAACAAACAACCTCGATCACTATAGTACAAGAGAATGAAATAAAAATTGTAAATGCATCCAGTTTCATTAAGATGTCACTTTAGCAATTCTACTTCCCCAATGGGGACCAAGCTTAAGAAATGTGTTAAAGCTGCAGACCAAGCAATATCCTAAGGGGGTTTTTTTTTTAACATAAATCGGTTCTGTACTATGAGAAAACACTTGTATCATTTTTTTTAAAACAACTCTGAATTACATTTTTAATGTATTATACAGCAACAAGCTTTTTTGTTTCTATAGCAACCATTTACAAAGTCACATCCCCTTTCTCTTCTGTAACAGGCTCTGGCACACCCCTTTTTGAGCCCTGACCTCGCAGGCCGTGCACCAAATTGTATCAAGTGACGGCCTGGTCACATCATCTCCCCCACAGAACTTTTCATCTTTGGTCCTCTTCTGCTGCACTGACGGCCATGTAGTGAACCCCCAAGCCAAATCTTCGCCGATCCATCACAGGAGAACGGATCGATCGGCATTGTGTGGATTGTATTGATGCACATATTAAAAGGGGGGATTTTTTTTTTTTAATGGCAGTCTATGCAAGAGAGAAATAGGAGGGAAACGCCCCCAAGCGATGCCATCCAGAGGCAAATACAAATAGTATTCTTGAAAGAATAAATCCCAGACGGTAAGTTATACAAGAATGCCAATCACAGAAACACTTGCGAATAATCGAATCCTTTTGACATGTTTCTATCGCCAAGTATACACTCAGCCCGCAGGTTCAACTGGCCTATTCCAGAAGGCACCAAATACGTTAACCTGTACTATACTGTGTGAGCTAGTGTTAGAGAATTTGACATTGGTGAGTAATTGGAATGAATATGTACTCACTCCTCAGTTTGAGATTTTTGCGTTAAACCGTCGGCGTGCGCCAGTCTTTTAGGGTATCCATGTAGACAGGGTGTATAAGACGATGCACAAGCTTTGGGAAAAAAGTAGTAGCTGGACTGCTCCAAACAGGTACAAAAAAGTCCTTTATTGATGGCACATAAAAAAACAGCAAGGAGAACGCGTCAGGGGGGGCTCATCTCCTTGCCGTTTATGTGCAGTCAAAAAAGGATTTTTTGTACCCGTTTGGAGCAGTCCAGCTACTACTTTTTCCCCCAAAGCTTGTGCATCGTCTTATACACCCTGTCTAAATGGCAGCTTAGACTGCTGCTTTAAGCCCAGTGTCCCATCTCCAGTATTTATTGCTTGCTGAGAAACCAGGAGTATGGACAGGACACCCCACGCCACCGCACAGGACACCCCACGCCACCGCACAGGGCACCCCACGCCACCGCACAGGGCACCCCACGCCACCGCACAGGGCACCCCACGCCACCGCACAGGGTACCCCACGCCACCGCACAGGACACCCCACGCCACCGCACAGGGCACCCTACGCCACCGCACAGGGCACCCCACGCCACCGCACAGGGCACCCCACCGCACAGGGCACCCCACGCCACCGCACAGGACACCCCACGCCACCGCACAGGGCACCCCACGCCACCGCACAGGACACCCCACGCCACCGCACAGGACACCCCACGCCACCGCACAGGGCACCCCACGCCACCGCACAGGGCACCCCACGCCACCGCACAGGGCACCCCACGCCACCGCACAGGACACCCCACGCCACCGCACAGGACACCCCACGCCACCGCTTCTGACCTTAAGGGCACAAAGGGTAAAATGTTAACCGCTTTGGTTCCAGAGTGGGCTTTCTTAAAAGGAGAATGATTTTCAGAAAGCCTTCTTTCACTGCTGAGTCTTGCAAGCCAGGGATGGTCAACTCAACCACTGACTCCGTCATCAACTGAGCTACCTGTGCTGAAGCAGAGAGTCTTAAAACCAGACCTGTTGGTGGCCCTTTGCATTATCACCGGCTTTAAGCAGATGCTCAAGTTAAAAAAAGATCAATTATTCTCCCGCCCATTTACCAAATCTCAAAGTCTTAAAAACAGAAAATCTTGTAGATTTAAAGCTATAGCTACTTAGCGCTGGGGTAAGCAAAAAGGCTAGGTAAGGAGGAACAGGATCTGTAATCGGCTTCAACCGCTTGAAGTGATGTATCCGGTTTCTTTGTCAGATTGCTTCTGCAGGTAATCCTTACTTTGTTTGCATCACTGTGCAAATACCTGAGAGAAAGGAGGCCTGGTCAGCACAAAGTTCCTACGTAGACACATGGCTCTCCCCTGTGATTGTCTCCGTAACAATCATTAAAGGAACTTTCATAACCGGCATGCAGCTTAATGCCTTTTTAAAGGGGCAATTCCTCCTTAGCACCAAAGTGAACTAATTTCAGTGACATTTAAGTTTAAGGCGTCTCATCTGGGTGACTGATACTTAGAGGTTTCAGATATGGATAAAAATAAGTTTGTGTTTACTTTTTGAAGTTAGGCTTTTATGTTGTGTCACTGTGTGATGAATAAGTGCTTGTGCAGATCCCCATCTCCACCTCATTTAACTTTATTGGGTCTAAGAGAATGATCAGGTGGGATAAGGGAACACAAAAACACACACACACACACACACACACACACACACACACACACACACACACACTTATTTTTAATGTTCCCATTGAGAGGTGACTAAGAAATTAAACTGTCCGACTGTGGAACTGCACCTTTACATTGATTGATGCAGACCGTTGTCATTTTTCCAGGTAGATTCATGGAGAGTCCCATTGCATAAATAGAATGTAACAGAGGATCATTGTATTAGTTCTATACAGGCATACCCCGCTTTAAGGACACTCACTTTAAGTACACTCGCGAGTAAGTACATGTCGCCCAATAGGCAAACGGCAGTTCACGCATGCGTCTTCCAGCACGCCCTGAACAGCAATACTGGCTCCCTACCTGTACCGAAGCTGTGCGCATGCGGGGAGACTATAGAGCCTGTTACAAATGTGTTATTTACATCAGTTATGCACGTATATGACGATTGCAGTACAGTACATGCATCGATAAGTGGAAAAAAGGGAGTGCTTCACTTTAAGTACATTTTTGCTTTACATACATGCTCCGGTCCCATTGCGTACGTTAATGCGGGGTATGCCTTTATATCTTTTTTTTTGGGTGGAGGGGGGAAAGGGGAGAGAGAAATTAGCATTTTCATGTCATTTAAGGCACTTCTAACTGTTCACTCCCAAATGGGAAAGAGCCTAATAAAAATGTTTTGGTGAGAATTGTATGGACAACTGGTAAAAACAGGCTCAGTTTTACATGGTTATTGGTGAGGGATCAATAGTAGGGCAATCACAAACTTTAGTTAAGTTAATAAACCCCCAACATAGGCCGTTTCGCAAAAATAATTCTGAGGTTTATTCAAAGTTTAAAAATCCATTAGCAATTGTTGACAGCTATTAAAGAGAACGGTCATTATCTACAATTAACTGTGTTTGCGCTTGGCGATTAAGCCTATACGAGTTTCACAGGATCCATTTATTTGTTCCAATGTAGGAAGAAATTGGTTTACTCCTTTTGAGGATGTATTTCAGCTTTAAAGAATCCTGAGATGTTTAAAGAAGAACCGACACATTAGCACAAAATGATAGATTACAAGCCAGCCGAAATTCCTACACCTTCCAGATGTGCACATTAGACATAATTACAGAGGGAGCGATTATTAGTGTCACTATGACAGGCCAACACTAACATTTTAGGCACCAATTAAACCAATTATTTATTTTGATCAAGTGTCACTCTCCTTTATTCTGAACATCAATATTTTAGCACTTCAATAGAGTATTACTCATACTTCAGAAATATTCTATTAGGTCATTATTTTTAAAGATGGGCAAACTTCTATTCCTCTGCAAATCTGAGAAAGTGCGTGTGAACGCATGCAATTTCGCCACTAGAGTTCACTTTGACGAACCTAAAATATGGCTGGGACGTATAGACTCTTCTTTACTATAGTACCAAGTGCTATATACGTATACCACCCCAAATACAACTTTGTACAACACGTGGAGGGACATCTGTGCGCAAAAAGCAGCACGTTTGAGATACCTGCAATATAGGCCAATTGGAATAATTAGCATACCTAAAGTTCGCATATATCTGAGGAGTGCTCCTTTTTGCGCACGGGTCCTCTCTCCATGGTGTGGTTTAATGGTGTGTTTGGGGTGATAGATAGATATCTATCTATCACTTGGAACTCTATAAATAGTTTGTCAAGAGAGACGTCTTTTCTAAAGTTCGTCAAAGCAGACTGTTAATGAAAAGTAAAATATGTCTTTTTTTTTTTTTTTTTAAATTAGGTGAACCAAACTATGACAAAAAGTTCACCCATGCGCAAAGACGCAATTTTCGCAGCGGATTCGAACATTAGCGAAAAGTTTGCCCATCTCTAATTATTTTGTAAGGGTCACAGAGATCTAATTCCTTTGAATTTGAGGTTTATCAGTAACGCACCTTTTTTCCCCCAGTGTATATTACAAATATATCGTTTTTTTTTTTTTGTTTTTTTTGTTGTTTTTTTTAACACTCCAGTTTACAATGCTCTGGGTAAACTGTTGAAAGGCGAGAGCAGAATCTCTTATGAACAGGGTCCTCAGTACCTAATCTATCAGTCTGCATTCATCTTATTTTGTATATCATTCTTTGTATAGGTTATATCTTATTTTGTATAGCAATGCATGTCATTCACTCATTGTACCTCACTGTGGAATATGTTGGTGCTTTATAATGAAATGATACTACAGAAAGGCTACATGGCCTAATTGTTTTATTGTACACAACCCCTTAAGAAAACGATACAAAGTGTGCATTAAATAGGAGCTTGGTACAATAAAAATGGTTCTGCTATACGGTTACCAATTCGCCACACAGTCAAAGCAGGCTATAGCAGCACTCACCCAGCCTTGGCATGACTGCACCCAGAAACTGTTCATCCTCCTGGAAGTGATTCTCCTGCAACGACTCCAGCAGTTTTTGCAAGACATCTTGAGGGACCTTGCAGCCGGTGCCTTTCAGCTCTGCGAAACGCGTGAGGCGGAAGCTCTTGTCGAGCTCGTAGCTCTCTGGATTGAAGGACTCCCGGACAGACATGATTCACGGCAGGGACGCTTTTTTCCCCCCCTTGTGTTTGTTAATGAACAAATCTCTCGGCTTCCTTTCGGATAAACCTAGCCAGGAAAAGTACAAAATAAATTATTAGCTTTATCTATGTAAAATAATCTAAATAACCATGGTGTTGAACAATCCTGTAGATAGGGGGGCCAGGAGATAAGTGGACACAGAGCTCTTTAGTGGTTAGGAGAATCTATGATGTGTCAATGTTGGATGATGGCAACTGCAATTTGAAGGTCTGTTTGGTGTGTACCTTTCTGTGTATAGAACAGCTTAAATAACTAAAACAAATGTACGGTTTTAGATGGTTTTCTTTTGCCTGCAACGTCATGATTATAGGTTTCATGAATCTCAAACATTACATCAGGAGGTACCACGAACCCCATTAAAAATCCCTCTGATGCCAGACAATGCTTGATATGCACCACTTCGTCCCATGTGGTGGACAATGGGTTAAAAAGGTACAAGCAGCATATGCAAAGATTAATCTTCAAAAGAAAACAAAAATTAAAGAAATGGAGGAGCTCACAACAGAATATACAGGCATACCCCGGTTTAAGGACACTCACGAGTAAGGACATATCACTCAGTAGGCAAACGGCAGCTCATGCATGCGCCTGTCAGCACGTCCTGAACAGCAATACCGGCTCCCTACCTGTACCGAAGCTGTGCGCAAGCAGGGAGACTATAGAGCCTGTTACACATGCATTATTTACATCAGTTATGCATGTACTGTATACAAGTGCCCTTGAGACATCAATGCGTTAAAAAGCAACCTGTCCCCCTCGAGACTGAAACACTGAAAATGTTTTAATGTTCTTTTCATGTCAACTTTGTATCTTAAAAGAAAGCTGAACTTGCAAAAGCCAGAAGCCTTCAGAAGGGCAAGCTGCCCGATTGCTTTTGCGTTTTCTGTCCCACAGAAATACCCATGGTGGAGCCTGGAGGTTATTTTTATTGCAGTGTGCTAAAGCAAGGATATTCCTAATACCTGGCCTGTTGGTGTCCCCTGAGGAGTGGAGGAGTTGGCCGCCCCTAGTCTAAAACCCAAAAGCAAAAAGTGAACACGCTCACTCATGCAAGACACTCATCACCATTTTTAAGTACAGCATCACAATGTAGTATTTTTTAATAGCCTTTTCAAATTAAATCCCCAAAAAGCAGAGTTTAAATATTTTTTAAAATATTTTTTTTTAAATGAAGAGCTCTCAAGATGAGGCCAAAAAGACAGGTCCTGCTGTACAAGAACATTACTTACTGGTATGAAAAAGGTACTGTAGCATCAGTAGTACCGTTTATTTAAATCCGGTGTGTTTGTGGGCCAATAGGAAGCCACAATGGATATTGTTGTGGCTTCCCATTGGCCCAGGTGACACTGGAGATTTAAACCACCCTTTATTTCTCCTAGTCGAGACGGTATCTGTGCTAAATTTACAGTGCTTTATCTCAGGACACATGGGGTCCCAAAGATGAAAATACCCTGATTAAGCTATGGGGATCCCCTTCTGGCCCATGAAGTGTGAGGGGCCTGATCTACACATATACATTAAAATCACATTAAAGCTGCAGTTCAAGCAATATCCTGCATGTGTTTTTTTTTTTTTTAATAAATCAGTTCTGTAGTAAAAATTTCTGTTTTAAAAAAAAAAAAAAAAAAAAAAAAACACACACAACTACTCTGAAAGACCAATTTTCTTGTATTCTATTTTAACAAGCATGTTTGTTCCTTTAGCAACCATTTACATTCCCCAGAACTAAAGATGTCGCCAAACTTCGCCGATCAATAGACGGAGAACGAATTGACTGTCAGCTATGCAGTTCTTTAGGTAAGTAGAGATTGCCCACATGAAACTATTGAAGAAAAAAAAAAAAAAAAAGGGGGGGTTTGAACTGCAGCTTTAACAACTGTTAGGACATACTTTCCCTGCTATATAAACATTTGTGGCTAGTATATGCAACAAAATCACCCTTTTTAAAAAAAAATAAGAAATACAGAAGAGCTGATGTTTTGAATTGCAGGCTTCATGCAGCATGTTAGGCCAGGTCCATGGTGACTCAGCCCGTGCGGAGGCGCTCTGAGGGAAAGCGGGTGCTTTCCCTGGCCTTTGTTAGCGCGCCGTCTGGGGGCGTGTCGGGGGGGCGGGCCAGTGACGTCACGGAGCTCCCATGAGCGCGAAATCTAAAATTTGGATAAGACCTACGCTTCCCCTACTAAAGTCGCTCTCATTGCAGCTGCAGGGGCTCACTGGTGAGAGCGCGCCTCAGCACGGGTCAGCGCATAAGCGCTGACCATGCCCGAGGCCTTAGAAGCATTCCTCGCTGCACTTTTTTTAAAACATTTTTTGTTTTAATATATGCAGCATTTGATTACCTTTAATTAAAACTAATTACCTAAGCTGCCGATCGATCTGTTCTCCTGTGATCGATCAGTGAAGATCCTGCACTTGGGGCTAAATGAAATGCAACAGCTACAATATAGCCTTATACTCCATATTACCAAGGGTAACATGGTCTATTTTTACAGCTTTCAACTCCGTCTGCTGCTGAGAACACTGCAACACTTGTCTGTTTGTGATAACTTGTCGCAAATGCCATTTCATACTTCTGTGTAAACAAGAGTCAAGTGACAACCCTAGCAAACCATCATACCACTAACAAACAAACGCTATGTTACTGGCTTAAAAAAAAAAAAAAGCCTTCTACATCTTCATTTTCCTTTTTTATGATGCGCAGCTGTAGATATTTGCTTGAATTTCCAGTTGTGTCAATAAAATGGCTGCCATTTTCACTCTGACAAAGCAATGGTTTTGCATATACTAAATCACATGTGTTTTATTATAGAAGGAGAAATTCAAAATAAAAAAGTATTTGATATTTGTATTTCTCTTTTGCAAGGGTCTTTAAAACCCTTTACAGTTAAAATATCAAATGTACCACAGCAAAATTACTTGTTGACCATCTAAATTTGTAAACAAGAACATTAACCAACTTTACCAAGATACAGAAGCAGCGGGCGGCATTAACCCACTGACCGCAAAATAAAGCAAGAAATAACGCAATAAACATTGCATGGTTAAGGGTTAAGGCACACGTAACCATTGTTTTCAATCCCGCTCACATCAAAACATGCTACATCCGTAACAATTATTTTAAGTTTCGAGTTCATGTGAATAATAAGTTCTGTGGCTCACAGTTCAAAATAAACACGTTGCAAAATACATTTATGCTGTTTTCTTTAGCATTACTGCTCATTATTAGAGATGGGTGTATACATCTCAAAAATCAGTTAGCGAGTTCTTCGCTGTAACATTCAGACAAAAATTCAAATGCGAAGATGTATATATGTATGCAATCCCAGAGTGAGGGTATTTTTTTTTAAACCAAGTCACGAATATACCTGCCTGCAAAGAAAGGCCACATTGCGAAGAATATCTGCGAATAATTCGCACATCTCTACTCATCAAAACATTCCCTGTTTACGTCCTGCGAAGACTAACTCCCCCTTTGGCGGGATCTGTCGCAGGTGGAGGCGCTGCACCGAACCTATATATTGTATGCACCCCAGGCTCTCCGTGGCAGAGGCTCGGGCCCTGTGAGCTAGCAGGTAACACAGCACAGAGTAACAGCTTGCCAGTGATAGGAAGCAGGGTTACGTATATCAAAAAAAAAAAAAAGTATTTCAGGCAAAGTCAGACTTCATCTCTTAACGACAATAGATATTTAAAATCGCTTAAATTTGGAAAACAAAATAGCTGCAACAACTTTTAAATTTCAGCACACTCAACCTCACTGCCTTCTCCAACGTGTGCATATCGAAATAAAACACCAATTCAAGTGGTACGGAAAAGGTTTAACCCAATTATCACTTATTAGATCCAGGGGTGCACAAACTGGGGGGGCGCGGGAGATTTGTCTGGTGGGGGGGGGCACAAGGGTGGTTGCATAAGCCCCGCGCTCTTCCCCAAGGCATTTAATTAAATGCCGGGGGATCGCGTGAGGCCCCTGCAACACTCCACTTACTGGGATTCAGCCGGCTGTGTGATGCGTCGCCATGGCAACACAGCATCAGGGGCCATGTGACGTGATGTCACACACGGCAAATGATGCCGCGTGGCGTCACATGACCCTGCAGCGTCATTTGACGCGGATACAAGGTGGGGGTGCGAGAGCCGGGGAAGGGGAGACAGGGGGGCACAGCTTCAAAAGTTTGCACTCCCCTGAGATAACGCTTCTGTTATCTTTATATAAACTTGGCATATTTCCCTTAGCATAGGTGATTGCATGTCCCAAACAGAATAATTATTTGTTTTGTTCAAATTAAATTAAAAAAATACAAATAAATTACTTTTGTGTAGGTTTGTGCTGTATGAGAGTTCCCTTTAAAGAAAGTGAAATCTATGCAAAAAAAAAAAAAACCACAATAAAAAACCTGCTGTCTCAGGGTTTAGAGGAAAGCGATGCAGGCTCCGATTCTAACGTCTTCAACAATTAGAAACATGTTTACAGAAGAAAAAAAAGAAAAGAATTCCAAGCAAATGTGCAATTCAAAAGGAGAGCCAGGGAAAGTGGAGCGTTTAAAGCATACGCAGCTTGGTTAGGTGAGGAACACTGCTCCTGGCCAGAATCAGGGACACCTTAAATTTCAGGCGCTGCCTTTAATGCAGCCGAAGATAGACAGGCCTTCATTGTGTGTGTGTGTGTGTGTGTGTGTGTGTGTGTCTCTCTCTTTGTGTAAAGCAGCATGAGACAGTAGTTACCTGCAATGCTCCCGTAACCAGCACAGACAGCTGGGCCTACTGCAACCCACAACTATTACACCAACAATAATAATGCAAGAGACGAGAGATCACATGGCAAAGCAGTGGCCCTAATCCTGCCCGAAATTTACATTTATGACAAAAATGTTCTGCTTTGCATGTATGACATTTATAAAGGTGCCAACATATGCCCCAGTACAATTCCTTGGAAAATAAAACAATGAAATCATTCAGTATCAGGTACTGCAACAATAGGTTGATATTATGCATGCGGTAGAACTGGTGATGAAAACAAATATAAAATAAGACCTGCCGTATTTACAATACACTTACATCTACATTCTTTGCAAGTCTACCTACATAATAGTTAGACTGTCAGCTCTTAGGGGTAGTGAAGTCCTTCCCCCAATATTTCCTTTTTTTGATGCACACAAAACAGCCATCAGGGCAGAGATTTCTTACCTTCTTGAGTTTAATGTGACAATTTACTATATTTCATTAATGCAACATATACTGTACCAAACTACCTTCCACCACAAAATACATTGTATCTCAAAATATGTTGGTACTGTATAACGTATAAATGAGTAACTGTGCAAAAAACTGATTTACTGTGTACAACAAAAATATACATACAGTAAGCACATCACCACACATACTGTAGCCATTAATTGGTGGAAGCTCCATTAATTTATGGATCATAAGGGTAATGACAACACAACGCTATTTTTATAACCAACTGGATTTTAAAACCAATGGAGACAAAACTTTACATCCGAGATCACCAATCAAAAATACTTGTAGGGACAGGGCTGGGTGTAGCGTGTAACATCCTCTCTCTTGTCATTGATGACCTTGTGTCAACCCCACACAGGATGGTGAGGTTACCTGAGGTCACTGCAGACTCATAAAAACGAACTGTCCATGCAACCACCACAAGTTGTACACGAATTACAATATATACAACAATACTAGCGCAGAAGGAGAAATGCAAAAGGGTGGCAGCAAACCGTTAACACATTGTGGCACTTCTAATGACAGTTACTGGAAATTTGGGCATTCAAGACTTCATAGCAATGACGACTATGACTACATCAGATTATGAAATGAAATCTGAAAGCCTGAGTTCTGTATTGCCTCCATCTTTTCAGTGCTGGAGGGGAGATCAGTGAATCAAAAGATTCTCCAAAACTGAAGGAAATAAAGTAAAAATCAGAATAAGGCAGACATGAATATTTGGGGGAGGGGGAACTGTGGCCCTGACATCTATGTCACAAACAACACAAGTCTTGAGATGGATCCGGTAGTATTTGGGGGGGCAATATGGTGGTTATTAGAGGTGCTTGGAATAGAAAAAGGAGAGGAGAAAAATGTTCGCCCATCTATTCCAAGTGCAAAACCCAAAGAAGTAGGAAGCAGCAAACGTATTCAGAGTATAAACAAAGACAGGTTGGAAAAAGGTCAAGTGAAGAATAAAATGAGCAAAAAGGAAAGCTTTAGTAGAACAACTGGTGATAGACAAGATGGTTCAAGTAAAGCAGACAAACTAGGAGAGGTAGATTGTAAATTGCTGTGCCAAAAAATTAAGTGAAAAGAGAAAGGCAAGAGAAAATAAAAAAGGGATGGACATAAACATAAAATGAAAGGTACATGGGAAGGAGTACATTTTGGAAAAGTGACAAGGATGAAAGGCAAATAATGGCAGGTGAAAAAAAATTAAATAAAGAAAAAAAAAACTGGACAAAGAATGATAATGAACAGCTGCGAGGTTATGCTGTAAAACAAGGTGGTTATGCTGAGATATAGGTGTGTGTAGTAAAATAGGATGACACGAGAGGTGTGTGTGTGATATATATATATAAGATAATAGGGTACATTGCTAAGAAAGGGGTAAAGTATTTTAAGATTGGGACTGGGACAGGGGGTATAAGCTTTGGAAAAAGTGGTATATAGCAAAATAGGGGAGTACAGTATATAAGGGGAGTCTATTAGGATAGGAAGTATGGTCTTGGGTACATGAAGTGGGGGTTGGGAGTATATTATGAATGAGTGCAGTAAGGCAGTATTTAATAGGGCAAGGAACATGGTTAGGGGTACAGGAGGTGGGGGTTTACAGATATATTATGAGTGTAGTGAGGGGGTATTTAATAGGACAGGGACTGTGGTTTGGGGTAAATGAGGTGGGGATATATTATGAATGAATGCAGTAACGGGGTATTTAATAGGACAGGGAGTGTGGTTTAGAGATCTATTATGAATGAGTGCCGTAAGGGGGGGTGTAATAGGGCAGGGGGCATGGTTGGGGTACATGAGGTGGGGTTTGGGAATATATTATTAATGAGTGCAGTAAGAGGGTATGTAATAGGGCAGGGGGCATGTTTGGGGGTACATGAGGTGGAGTGTGGGGATATATATTATGAATGAGTGCAGTAAGGGAGTATGCAATAGGGCAGGAGGGGGTGTAATAGAGTAGGGGGTATGTAATAGGGCAGAGCATGGTTGGGGATTATATTATGAATGAGTGCAGTAAAGGGGTATGTAATAGGGCAGGGGGGTATGTAATAGGGCAGAGCATGGTTGGGGATTATATTATGAATGAGTGCAGTAAAGGGGTATGCAATAGGGCAGCGCATGGTTGGGGATACAAGAGGTTGGGGATATATTATGAATGAGTGCAGTAAGGGGGTATGTAATAGGGCAGGGGGCATGGTTGGGGTACATGAAGTGGCTTTTGGGGATATATTATGAATGAGTGCAGTAAGGGATTATGTAATAGGGATGGGGGCATGGTTGGGGTACATGAGGTGGGGTTTGGGGATATATTATGAATGAGTGCAGTAAGGGATTATGTAATAGGGCAGGGGGCATGGTTGGGGTACATGAGGTGGGGTTTGGGGATATATTATGAATGAGTGCAGTATGGGGTATGTAATAGGGCAGGGGGCATGGTTGGGGTACATGAGGTGGGGTTTGGGGATATATTATGAATGAGTGCAGTAAGGGGGTATGTAATAGGGCAGGGGCATGGTTGGGGTACATGAGGTGGGGTTTGGGGATATATTATTAATGAGTGCAGTAAGGGGGTTTGTAATAGGGCAGAGCATGGTTGGGGGTACAAGAGGTGGGGTTTGGGGATATATTATGAATGAGTGCAGTAAGGGGGTATGTAATAGGGCAGGGGGCATGGTTGGGGGTACATGAGGTGGGGTTTGGGAATATATTATGAGTGCAGTAAAGGGGAAATGTAATAGGGCTGGGACCATAGTTTGGGGTACATGAGGTGGGGTTTGGGGATATATAATGAACGAGTGCAGTAAGGGGGTATGTAATAGGGCAGGGACCGTGGTTGGGGTACATGAGGTGGGGATATATTATGAATGAGTGCAGTAAGGGGGTATGTAATATGGCAGGGGGGTATATGTGGCAGAGTAGGACTGAGTATTATTGCTGCACTGGGCCCCAGGCCCTGGGACTGCTCCGGCGCAGGGACCCAGCAGCAGCAGCAGCCCGGCGCTGCACAGGTATCTCCTGGGTCCCTCCTAACCCCCTGGGAAAGGACAGCGGCGACTGGCAGGGATTAACCCCGCCGGTGCCCCGGCCTTCTATCCCCCCCCCTCCGCCGCACACCCCTTCCGCCGCACACCCCTTCCCGGCGGCTCACCCCCCCGGTCACACGGGCCGCGCGAGGCGGTGACGCGGCTGTTACTCACCGGATCTATATTCTTATTTAACGGTTCCCCTTTAAGCGGTGGCGGCGGGTGCCCTCCCCCTGTGATCCCTCCGCTCCTCCTCCCTCCCTCCTCTCACTTACCGGCTTTCCATCCGCCTCCCTCCCTCCCACCGCAGGCCGGGACACACCCCCACAATGCACCGCGCGGGAACACACACACACACACACACACACACACACACACACACACACACACACACACACACACACACACACACACACACACACACACACACACACACACACACACTGTAAAATACTAGTGTATAACTGTGTAATAGTGTAATACTGCTGTGTGACTTTGTAATACTAGTGTACAACTGTGTAATAGTGTAATACTGCAGTGCTGTGTGACTTTGTAATACTAGTGTATAACTGTGTAATAGTGTAATACTGCTGTGTGACTTTGTAATACTAGTGTATAACTGTGTAATAGTGTAATACTGCTGTGTGACTTTGTAATACTAGTGTACAACTGTGTAATAGTGTAATACTGCAGTGCTGTGTGACTTTGTAATACTAGTATATAACTGTGTAATAGTGTAATACTGCTGTGTGACTTTGTAATACTAGTGTATAACTGTGTAATAGTGTAATACTGCTGTGCGACTTTGTAATACTAGTGTATAACTGTGTAATAGTGTAATACTGCTGTGTGACTTTGTAATACTAGTGTATAACTGTGTAATACTGCTTTGTGACTTTGTAATACTAGTGTATAACTGTGTAATAGTGTAATACTGCTGTGTGACTTTGTAATACTAGTGTATAACTGTGTAATAGTGTAATACTGCTGTGTGACTTTGTAATACTAGTGTATAACTGTGTAATAGTGTAATACTGCAGTGCTGTGTGACTTTGTAATACTAGTGTATAACTGTGTAATAGTGTAATACTGCTGTGTGACTTTGTAATACTAGTGTATAACTGTGTAATAGTGTAATACTGCTGTGTGACTTTGTAATACTAGTGTATAACTGTGTAATAGTGTAATACTGCTGTGTGACTTTGTAATACTAGTGTATAACTGTGTAATAGTGTAATACTGCTTTGTGACTTTGTAATACTAGTGTATAACTGTGTAATAGTGTAATACTGCTGTGTGACTTTGTAATACTAGTGTATAACTGTGTAATAGTGTAATACTGCTGTGTGACTTTGTAATACTAGTGTATAACTGTGTAATAGTGTAATACTGCTGTGTGACTTTGTAATACTAGTGTATAACTGTGTATAACCCCCCCACCCCCATGATTGTGTGTAATACTAGTATATAACTGTGTAATATTGCAGTGTGACTGATACTAATATATAAGTGTGTAATAGTGTTTCCCCCACCCAATCGCAGATAGGGGCCATTACAGGGTGTATTGTGCATATACATGCTGGTAACAGCAGGGCTGAGTTGTCCGCCGATGATAGTGGGGACACAGGACCAGGCTTCTGGGGTTCATACCCCACATATCTCCTTGGCAGTGCAGCGCCTCCATCTGCAGTGGACTCCAGGAACTGAAGGTGATCTCCCACCGTAGAACTATTACCTCTCCCTCCAGTAAGGTCACGCACCAGGCAGGAGGTATATTGCAAAACAGGAACGGGTTTATTTCTACACTCTGCAGTAATAGTTACACGCAGTCTTCTGCCGGATACAGTCTGTCAGGTCAGCTATCACTGGAGATGGTCCCTGGACTGTCACTACAAGCCAAGGGCACCCACAGCCGTCCTAGCTCTTCCCCACCTCCCTAGCAGAGGCAGAGGTATGGTCTACACACACTCTCCCCCGGAGGGAAGAGCACATGGGAAGGCCCTAATCTCAGGCTCCCAATTGTGTGACCTGCCTTCCTCAAGTGAGGAAAGGGGCGGGGGGCGGTCCTGCCCTTAAGTACAGCCAAGAGGCAGGCACCCCGTTGTCCCAGCTACAATAGGATGTACCCCCCTCTGCTGTCACTCAAGTGCAGTACCAAAGGTGAGGGGGAAAACCCCATACCAACTACTGGCAACCTGATACTACCAGGGTTTACTGCCAGCCCATTGGGCAGAATAGTAGTCGAGGATGACAGCAGAGTGAAGGAGGATCGATATGACGTCCAGACCTGAACAAACGATGGAACTCGCCTGCCAAAAATTGAATAAAAAAGCTTTATTAGGCTACATAAAAAATGTGAACATCCACATGGAGAACCTAGCTCCTCCTCCCACACGTTTCACGCCGTCAGTGGCGCTTTCTCAAGGAGCATGACAAGAGAGGAGGGGAAGTACTATTTAAATCCCTCCTCTCTGATTAAAACATTGCACACATCTGTGTGCTATACAAATGAGCTATACAAATGAGCTATGTAATAGCAATTATATGGACTGAGCACGGACAGACATAATTAGAGGAAAAAACAGATGCACCAAAGAAGAGAATCCTAAATAAATTAACCCCTGAAATATAACTTGTAATCAACAATTAGTAAAATTTATGTTAAAATGTATGTTTTACTAATTGTTGATTACAAGTTATATTTCAGGGGTTAATTTATTTAGGATTCTCTTCTTTGGTGCACCTGTTTTTTCCTCTAATTATGTCTGTCCGTGCTCAGTCCATATAATTGCTATTACATAGTTCATTTGTATAGCACACAGATGTGTGCAATGTTTTAATCAGAGAGGAGGGATTTAAATAGTACTTCCCCTCCTCCTTGTCATGCTCCTGGAGAAAGCGCCACTGACGGGGTGAAACGCGTGGGAGGAGGAGCTAGGTTCTCCATGTGGATGTTCACATTTTTTATGTAGCCTAATAAAGTTTTTTTATTCAATTTTTGGCTGGTGAGTTCCACTGTTTGTTCAGGTCTGGACGTCATACCGATCCTCCTTCACTCTGCTGCTATCCCAGGACTGGAAAAGACGCCGACAGAAACGCTGTGCTTCACTGCAAATATGTGGCCACGAGGATAAGGGACATGGCGACTGATCGTGAGTAAATAGTACACTCCACGCCATATACAAGCTTCTTATTGGACTTTTGTGCTTATATTTCAGCTGTATTTTATCTATGATACTACTGACGCACTTCCCCCTGGAGGCTACTTTAATCTCCCTCATATAATGCCCATTTCTGTCACCGGAGCAACTAAATCAATATATTTCTACTGACTATCACACATGCAGCGCGGCTCCTTGAGCTAGCAACCGGCTTATTTTCTATATTAGTAGTCAGGGATGACCCTGCTACACTCTCCCTCTGGTGGATTCCCAACGACCCCGCTTGGGTCCTAAATTTTCAGGTACCATTGTCAAATGAAACCTGAACAAAACAAGATAACAGTTCACATGATCATCACATTAATATGCATAATATACAGTTCTATATGAAAAATAGCACGTCAGGGTATTTGAATATACACATACAAAATGGCTGTAATATTAACATAGGTTCCTCCAACATGGAGAACCTTCTCATCAGTAATAGTGCTCAGGGTCAGGCTTTCGCACTAATGTTCCTGACTCATCAGTGACTGTGATGGAGAACACCCTCTTAGGATTTCGTTCTGAGATGTACTCAACCCTGTCCATATACGCTGATCGCCCTACCTTCCAGACTTGCACTAGATACGCTATCCTCTCATGTATGTTTTGAAAGGTACTCCTACTGTGCTCAAGCACATAAGCTTTTACAGCTTTCACTAACCATTGTTCCCGGTTGGCGTCAATTTCCCGCATTAACGGTTCGGGGACATATGGGAACTCTAACCCATGAGAACTCCGGTACTTTTGTACAACATGCCGCTCAGTGCGGCTTATCTTAGTGAGCCGGCGATTTTCAGCCTTACCTGGCTGAACCCAGTACAAGGGTTCTTGAACCGGAGGCACATAATTCTCAGAGACATTACCCATAGGCTGTATAATACCCGCTATAATGTCTGCTTCTCTTCTCCTCATTTCTCATGCAGCCTCGTCAGGACTAAACACTCCCGCCCACCAATCATCTACTATGGTCTTGGTTTTGAGTAAGAACCTTGTGCGGTCCATAAAGGGTACATATCCCTCAAACCTAGGGTGCCACCATGGGTGAGACCCAGGGGACCCTGTTACAGCAGACCCTGTGTGTGAGGTAGTGTTGGTGGATGTGGAAATATCAGATGTAACAGACATAGCGTAATTACTGAATCCACTATTTACACTGCATACATCATCAGCAATACTGTTATAATCGGTCAACATGGTATTCCCGTAAGACTAGTCCTTCCAGTCTGAAGAGGGAATATGAGTCTTAGAGGCACGCAGGCTCCTCTTTTTGGAGTAACGTTCTCTTGTGGCTCGATCAGCTTCGGGGCCCTCCGATCCCCTTGGGCCTCATATCGGGCGCACGGGCCCTCCGAAGCCTCCATACTTGAGGTAAATGGGTTAGCAGCTGTATCAACCGCCCAAGTATTGGGGTCAGTCGCATCTTTCTGGGCGAACTCCGTAGGCCTCAACAGCGTGGGCCTCAGGAAGTGTGCTCCACAGCGGGCACACTGGGCTCCACATACCAGGTCGCCACCTGGGAAGTCGCACTTGAGAAAGAGGCATCGCAGGTACCTCTTCCCTTCCACAGTTATCACCAGGAATCCTCCCAGTAGGCGGTTGTGGGTAAACTCCATGTCGTTTGACATACTCAGTTGTTGCTGAACACAAGGGCACAAGAGCAAAGGGAAACTCACTCCTTTCACTCGCCAGGCTCCGAAGAACTGAGCATGCGGTCCGCTGCATCCGGTACCTCACTTATTCTCCAAAGTCTTTAGGCATTGGATGTCACCGTGTCACCTCCCTCTGGTGGAGATTAGTGGAGGGACACTCGGTGACGTAGACAGGGCGTGACTGACTCCTGGCTGAGCCAGTCACATCGCTTGGGTGGGGTTCTGTCTTTTAGATCGTGCAACTCACATGACGATTCCCAGGCAAGGGAACCTCCATTTGGGGCACATGTCCTTCACAGACCATGCAGTGACCGCGATTCCGGCAGGAATCCGTTCCTTGTGGTTCCTCACTGAGCACATAGATTAGCAGTCTACCAAGAGTAGGTTGTACCCCAGGCTAGCAAAGCTCCATCTCTATACGCTGTACACGATTGTAGTCCATTACAAGAAATCTGTGGTTCCATAGTCTGGCTACTGGTTAGTAGTACTCTGGGTTCTTCCCTATGCAGTACAGAGTGTCACCCTGATGGCTGCCGGTATCGCAGACCTTTCCGTCAGTGGCTCCTGGGGCTTTCAGGTACACCCCCTTCTAGGCATCTCGACTACCTGCCTTAGGGCAACTTAGAACAGCAATAGCCTTTGTCTCCAGACCATTCACCCGATATGGCCGTCTAGGTTGTCTGTGCAAGGTTATGAGGGTACGAGGTACACCATCCCCCTGACTACACCTAGTCTCCCTCTTTCTGTGATACTTGTTCTGGAAGCGTATCTATAAACTTCCAGCTTTGTTTAGCTGAAAGCCTGTCCTGTTACAGATCTCAGCAGCGCCTCCAAATGTAACAGTGTTTCCCCCACCCAATCACAGATAGGGGCCATTACAGGGTGTGTGGTGCATATACCTGCTGGCAACAGGAGGGCTGAGTTGTCCACCAATGGTAGTGGGGACACAGGAACAGGCTTCTGGGGTTCATACCCCACATATCTCCTTAGGAGTGCAGTACCTCCATCTGCCATAGGCTCCAGGAACTGAAGGTGATCTCCCATGGTAGAACTTATTACCTCTCCCCCCAGTAAGGTCACGCACCAGGCAGGAGGTATATTGCAAAACAGGAACGGGTTTATTACTACACTCTGCAGTAATAGTTACATGCAGTCTTCTGCCGGATACAGTCTGTCAGGTCAGCTATCACTGAAGATAGTCCCTGGACTGTCACTACAGGCCAAGGGCACCCGCAGCCGTCCTAGCTCTTCCCCACCTCCCTTGCAGAGGCAGAAGTATGGTCTACATGCACTCTCCCCCGGAGGGAAGAGCACATGGGAAGGCCCCAATCTCAGGCTCCCAATTGTGTGACCTGCCTTCCTCAAGTGGGGGGAGGAACAACTAACTTTAGGGCGGTCCTGCCCTTAAGTACAGCCAGGAGGCGGCACCCTGTTGTACCAGCTACAACAGTTTGTACCACCCACTGCTGTCACTCAAGTGCAGTACCAAAAGTCAGGGGGAAAACCCCATACCAACTACAGGCAAAAATAAAAAGAAAAGAAAATACGTGCGCCTATTGATTGGTCCGTGAAACACTCAACTGACTGAAAAATAAATTGAATAATAAATTGAAAGTGCAATTAAAGAAGTATATAAATTAAACCTTATACATATAAACACTTTAAAACAATAAATGGTGATGTGACATTAACCATTCAGGAACCTGTAGGGTCTGGCTCTAACTCCGATGAAAAAATGTAATACAAAAACGGCCTATAGTGCCAAAAACCCAAATAAATATGCAGCTTCCAATGCAAGGGACCCAAGTCCTTGCTGAGATATGAGAAGTAAGGAACAGAAAAAAATGGGAAGCGCAAATAATTGGGATAAGGCAAAAAAGCCACTTTATGTTAATTTAAAACAAATAATAAATACAGTTACATCAAAATTAATAATAAAAAGTCTCTGCAGATTGGTGTACAGGTGGTGAGCAGTGCATATGTGTAGAACACTCAGGTCCCCTGTTTGTCTAAACAGACTCGGGCCCAAATTATAGTGCAGAGGTGTAGTTCCAAAGGAAAGTGGGAGCCTCAGAGGTTATAGCGTCCACATAAAGTGGCTTTTTTGCCTTATCCCAATTATTTGCGCTTCCCATTTTTTTCTGTTCTTTACAACTACAGGCAACCTGATAGTACCAGGGATTACTGCCAGCCCATTGGGCAGAATAGTAGTCAGTAGATGACCCTGCTACAAGTGTATAAAAGTAGTGTAATACTGCTGTGTGACTTTGTAATACTAGTGTATAACTGTGTAATATTGCGGTGTGACTGATACTAATATATAAGTGTGTAATAGTAGTGCAATACTGCTGTGTGACTTTGTAATACTAGTGTATAACTGTGTTACACTGCTGTATGACTAATAATAGTGTATAACCGTAATAATGCTGTATGACTGTAATACTGCTGTGTGATTGTAATACTAGTGTATACCTGTGTGACTTTGTAATACTAGTGTATAACTGTGTAATACTGCGGTGTGACTGCGTAATACTAATGTATAACTGTGCAATACTGCTGTGGCTGTAATACTAGCGTATAACTGCAATACTGCTGTATAACTGTAATACTAGTGTATAACTGTGCAATACTGCTGTATAACTGCAATACTGCTGTATAACTGTAATACTAGTGTATAACTGTGCAATACTGCTGTATAACTGTGCAATACTGCTGTATAACTGAAATACAGTACTAGTGTATAACTGTGCAATACTGCTGTATAACTGTAATACTAGTGTATAACTGTGCAATACTGCTGTGACTGTAATACGAATACGAAAATGAAGGAAAGGAGGAGCACACAGGAGACTTGATTTGAGTTTTGAAAAACTTCAATAAGGTGTTCACAGCATCAGAGCTTTAGTACAGATAACGTTTCAGGGTCTGAGGAAGGGACACATTAGTCCTGAAACGTTATCTGTACTAAAGCTCTGATGCTGTGAACACCTTATTGAAGTTTTTCAAAACTCAAATCAAGTCTCCTGTGTGCTCCTCCTTTCCTTTATTTTTGCACACATACATACACATGCACACACATATACATTACCTGCAGCTCCCGGCACTATATACAGGAAAAGCATGCGGTGCACGCGCGTTCGCATAGGAACACACGGCCGCATGCTGCATATTACAGCCCTAACTGTAATACTAGTGTATAACTGTGCAATACTGCTGTATAACTGTAATACTAGTGTATAACTGTGCAATACTGCTGTATAACTGTAATACTAGTGTATAACTGTAATATTAGTGTATAACTGCAATACTAGTGTATAACTGTGCAATACTGCTGTATAACTGTAATACTAGTGTATAACTGTGCAATACTGCTGTATAACTGAAATACTAGTGTATAACTGCAATACTAGTGTAAAACTGTGCAATACTGCTGTATAACTGTAATACTAGTGTAAAACTGTGCAATACTGCTGTATAACTGTAATACTAGTGTAAAACTGTGCAATACTGCTGTGGCTGTAATACTAGTGTATAACTGTGCAATACTGCTGTGACTGTAATACTAGTGTATAAGTGTGCAATACTGCTGTGGCTGTAATACTAGTGTATAACTGTGCAATACTGCTGTGACTGTAATACTAGTGTATAAGTGTGCAATACTGCTGTATAAATGTAATACTAGTGTATAACTGTGCAATACTGCTGTGACTGTAATACTAGTGTATAACTGTGCAATACTGCTGTATAACTGTAATACTAGTGTATAAGTGTGCAATACTGCTGTATAACTGTAATACTAGTGTATAAGTGTGCAATACTGCTGTATAACTGTAATACTAGTGTATAACTGCAATACTGTTGTATAACTGTAATACTAGTGTATAACTGTGCAATACTGCTGTATAACTGTAACACTAGTGTATAACTGTGCAATACTGCTGTGACTGTAATACTAGTGTATAAGTGTGCAATACTGCTGTATAACTGTAATACTAGTGTATAAGTGTGCAATACTGCTGTATAACTGTAACTGTGTGTGCTACCTCTATCTCCAGTTTCTACTACATTAACGTGGATCCCGCCTTGAGACGCCGGGGTCAACAGAGTGAGCACCAAGGGGGAAAAAAACTTTTTATTATTTATATCTTGAAGCATTGGTGTACCACGTATATACCTTCATTTTGCTTCAACCGCAGCGCCTCCAGACAGTAAGTCTTGCTGCACCTGTAGGTGTACTCCACCAGGGGCGGTTCATTCGACGGATCGCACCTTTGGTAAAACATAGCATGGTTAAGGTATGAAAGGTCCATATGGGACCCGAAAACGTTGTTTTTGAAGTGAAACTTTTTTAGTGGCACCTCCTTTCGTAATGGGACAAAAATGGATTGTGGAGACAGAAAATGAAACGGATGTGACGTCAAAGTGCTGGCTGTTGAGGCCGGGCTGTGTTCTGGCAAATCACATGCGGCTGCTGCTCCGAACAGGCGCCGCTTCCCCCACACGGCCGATGACATATCGCCGCCGGCGCTGCTCCTAATGGCCGCCATTCCAGCCATTCCACTCACATGTCCGCCACCGTTCCCCGCCCGCTGACATGCTGCGAATGCGTGGTAGTCATTGCGACGCTCACGGATGCCATGGGTCGGAGATCTCCCTCTGCTGCCGGGTGAATGAGGAGGACAGCTTTCCCCCTCCCCACCACCTGCTCTCCGCGGGGGCCCTCCACAGGAGTTCTCATGAGGCCGGCGCTGCCAACCAGCCGAAGGCTCTGTTCGTGGTGAGCTGCCCGCTGCGTGAGCCAGAGCTCCTTCCAGTACTGCGTGCTGGTGACGGCGGTGAGTGTGGTCTGTGTGTGAGAGACACAGTGGAGACTGTGTCCCCCGCAGCACCACCAGAGGGTGGGGCGGAAGAGGGCAGAGCGCCCCATGTGCATTACCGTGCCCTTCAGAACCCACCCCATCCCCATGGCCCTGTACCTCTGCCGGGGGGCTGGCTGCAGCAGGACATGCAGCTGTGTCCGCAGCTCCGCCAGGGGGAAGAGAGTGGGGGCTGCTCCGGTCATGTACCTCTGCTGGGGGGGAGGGGGGAGCTGCTCAGGAGACTCAAACAGAGCCCCCCATGTCTGCAGCTCCACCGGGGGTGATGGGAGTCAGGAGAGGGAGGGGGGGGGGGAGGACACAGACAAAGACATACCACACACAGAGAGAAAGACAAACACACTGACTGACACACACTGACTGACACACACACACTGACTGACACACACACTGACTGACACACACACACACACACACACACTAACTGACACACACACACACACACTGACTGACACACACACACACACTGACTGACACACACACACACACTGACTGACACATACACACACACACACACTGACTGACACACACATACACTGACACACACATACACTGACACACATACCTCCGCAGGGGGGCTGGCTGCCACAGGGGACAGCCCGCAGCTCGGCCAGGGGGGAGACTCAGACAGAGCCCCCGTGTCCGCAGCTCCGCCGAGGTGGAGGGAGTCAGGAGAGAGGGGGGCAGGACACAGAAAGAGACATACACACCACACACAGAGAGAGAAACACACACACACGACTGACACACACACCCAAGAATTTCAGTTACTATAAATATAGACGTGCAAATAGCTAAAACACGCGGTCAAACTTCTTTGTGTTTTGGAACTGAAATTGAGTTTTGATTTTTAATTAAAAACATCACCATCACAAATACAATTTCTGTGACAAAAGACAAAGAAGTTTCACTTACTATGCACGTGCACAGCACACACAGCTTTTTTCCACTATTCTTGGATGTTTCATTAAATGGAGAACTTCATTATGAACAAGGGAGTAGAGCTGTACTTTGTATTTCTATCTTAGAGGAGACCTGCACTTTGAAGAAATTGTTTGTCTATGTTGTGTTGGCTGCACAAGCCGGATTCTCCTCGCCTGAGGCTGTTTCCCATTACTTTGGAATTGTAAGGTATGACAAAGCAATGTGTCAGAAGATGGCAGTAAGAAGAAATTATAAAGATGGGGTGTATGCAAGTATGCGCGTTCTAAGTGAAACTTCTTTGTGTTTTGTCACTGAAATTGTATGTTGATGTTTTTGATTGAATTAAAGACTTTTGAGAGTATAATTTATTTTTCTGCAGAAATTTCGATAGTATCAGTTGTGGTAGGTTTGCTTATAAAAGTAGTGGTACTGTGGCAGGTTTGGATATCAGATTAAAGAAGAAAAGATGTCCGGCGCTTGACTCCAGTATAATTGATATATATAAATGCAGAAAGACAACAATGTAATAATAATGGTTTTCAACCTATTAAAATACTTCTAGTAAATTCATGCACTTATAAATTACTTGCAGTTCTTGTTCTATGCATTCATTTCCATTTAGAATTGCAGAGGTTAATCAGGACAGGCTAGAACTTCAATGGATCCACAATATATGATATAAGTAAGAGAGAGAGAAAAGATCATGGCACAGTAAATTTATTACAAGAGACTTTGTAAGTGCAATATTGCTCTGACCGCCAGCACTTGGTAAAAACAGCGTTTTTGGATAGCTTCCCAGTGTGTATAGTAGTGGACTCTCAGCTTCTGATGGTGGTCCGGCTCACACTCCAGGCTCCACAGAGTCCAAACTCCCCTAAGAGGAGTGTAACAGGGGACTTATCCCTGTTCACAAATGTGCCTCTAATCCAGCAGTGTGGTGGTTAACAACTGGTAGGTAATTAACTAACACCACCTGGCTGATTACAGGTGTTAGAAATAGCCTGCCTCTGAGACAGGAAGGGAGATTCCTTAGTCCACAACTGGGCTGAACCAAAGAAGGACAGATGTCTTGAGCGGCAAGCTGAGAACAAGACAAAGGGGACAAGATTCTAAACTTGGAGCCTGACATTGCCTTAGCACACAAGGGTGCGGATCCAAGAGAGCAGAGAAGCTTCCCCTACAGCAACCCAGATAACAGATAAGACTTTTCTTATAAGACTATTATCTATGTCTATCTACGTATATAAATGTCTCTATGATTTGGGCTGGTGAATCGCTGCGCTACCCACGCAGTTAAAGAGAACTGGATCACAAGTGTATATATACTCCAGAGTGGAGCGGATTTTGTTTGCTGATTTACATGTTTGCTGTGTTTAAAGCAACAGGCGCAATAAAGCCTTATTTTAATTTCACCTTAAAACAGTCTCCATTGCGTACATCTGAACACGTCTCTTACAAGGAGATTTCGCTAAGCGGTGTCTCCGGGTCCCGCTTGCAGCCACAAACAGGGAAACCACAGGGTGGTCAGCTGGCAATCACAGTCATGGGAGATCCACGTGTTGCAGGAGCTATGGTGGCTCGTAAGGTCCAATCCAACGCGTTTCGCAACTGCTTTGTCAGGGATATGGCTCAAGGTAATGCATTGTGGTTTAAAATACTGTTCTTGATCGCAAAAAAAGTATTTTCAGCTGGTTCAAAGTCCCCACATGTAAATAATCAGCTGATTGCCCCATAATATATGTGCCAATATATACACTTATAACAAACATCACTTTATATTAAAATCACCTAAAATACTCTAAAACATAACATTACTACACCTTTAATCTAAAATATAAATAGTTAAATCAACATGGAATCCATAGGTGGCATCAAATTAAACAACTCTGTCTCTTGGTGAATGCATATGATGTTAATCATAAATACTATCTAAATGCAATACACACTCAGATAAATATGTACATTTCCCTTCCACTGTCAGAGGTGGGCTAAAAAACTGGATCTACTTAACTCACTGGTTATGAATTTGGACACACTATGAATCTAGAAAATATATTAAATTCATTTAAAATATTATTTAACTGACTTAAGAGTGATGCATATAAATGAAAACAGTACGTTAATGATTAAACAATTATCCCTAAAGTGTTTGTACAAAGGAGTGGCCTTATGACTGGTTTAATTGAATGTACAAGTTATAGTTTCCCATGAAGTCATATTACACTCTAGGAGCACACTATACATTAATAGTACTTATTGTTTAATCTAACATAAAAGATATAAAAGTACTGGTACTGTGGCAGGTTTAGATATCAAAGTACTGATATTGGGCAGGTTTGCTTATAAAAGTACTGGTACTGTGGCAGGTTTGGATATAAAAGTACTGGTAAAGTGGCAGGTTTGCTTATAAAAGTACTGGTGCTGTGGCAGGTTTGCTTATAAAAGTACTGGTACTGTGGCAGGTTTGCGTATAAAAGTACTGGTACTGTGGCAGGTTTGCTTATAAAAGTACTGGTGCTGTGGCAGGTTTGCTTATAAAAGTACTGGTACTGTGGCAGGTTTGCTTATAAAAGTACTGGTACTGTGGCAGGTTTGCTTATAAAAGTACTGGTACTGTGGCAGGTTTGCTTATATAAGTGCTGGTAAAGTGGCAGGTTTGCTTATAAAAGTACTGGTACTGTGGCAGGTTTGCTTATAAAAGTACTGGTAAAGTGGCAGGTTTGCTTATAAAAGTACTGGTACTGTGGCAGGTTTGCTTATAAAAGTACTGGTACTGTGGCAGGTTTGCTTATAAAAGTACTGGTACTATGGCAGGTTTGCTTATAAAAGTACTGGTACTGTGGCAGGTTTGCTTATAAAAGTACTGGTACTGTGGCAGGTTTGCTTATAAAAGTACTGGTAAAGTGGCAGGTTTGCTTATAAAAGTACTGGTACTGTGGCAGGTTTGCTTATAAAAGTACTGGTAAAGTGGCAGGTTTGCTTATAAAAGTACTGGTACTGTGGCAGGTTTGCTTATAAAAGTACTGGTACTATGGCAGGTTTGCTTATAAAAGTACTGGTACTATGGCAGGTTTGCTTATATAAGTGCTGGTACTATGGCAGGTTTGCTTATAAAAGTACTGGTACTGTGGCAGGTTTGCTTATAAAAGTACTGGTACTATGGCAGGTTTGCTTATAAAAGTACTGGTACTATGGCAGGTTTGCTTATAAAAGTACTGGTACTATGGCAGGTTTGCTTATAAAAGTACTGGTACTATGGCAGGTTTGCTTATAAAAGTACTGGTACTATGGCAGGTCTGCTTATAAAAGTACTGGTACTGTGGCAGGTTTGCTTATAAAAGTACTGGTAAAGTGGCAGGTTTGCTTATAAAAGTACTGGTACTATGGCAGGTTTGCTTATAAAAGTACTGGTACCGTGGCAGGTTTGCTTATAAAAGTACTGGTACCGTGGCAGGCGTGCTTATAAAAGTACTGGTACCGTGGCAGGTTTGCTTATAAAAGTACTAGTACTGTGGCAGGTTTGCTTATAAAAGTACTGGTAAAGTGGCAGGTTTGCTTATAAAAGTACTGGTACTGTGGCAGGTTTGCTTATAAAAGTACTGGTACTGTGGCAGGTTTGGATATAAAAGTACTGGTACTGTGGCAGGTTTGCTTATATAAGTGCTGGTAAAGTGGCAGGTTTGCTTCTAAAAGTACTGGTACTGTGGCAGGTTTGCTTATAAAAGTACTTGTAAAGTGGCAGGTTTGCTTATAAAAGTACTGGTACTGTGGCAGGTTTGCTTATAAAAGTACTGGTAAAGTGGCAGGTTTGCTTATAAAAGTACTGGTGCTGTGGCAGGTTTGCTTATAAAAGTACTGGTACTGTGGCAGGTTTGCTTATAAAAGTACTGGTACTGTGGCAGGTTTGCTTATAAAAGTACTGGTACTGTGGCAGGTTTGCTTATATAAGTGCTGGTAAAGTGGCAGGTTTGCTTATAAAAGTACTGGTACCGTGGCAGGTTTGCTTATAAAAGTACTGGTACTATGGCAGGTTTGCTTATAAAAGTACTGGTACTATGGCAGGTTTGCTTATATAAGTGCTGGTACTATGGCAGGTTTGCTTATAAAAGTACTGGTACTGTGGCAGGTTTGCTTATAAAAGTACTGGTACTATGGCAGGTTTGCTTATAAAAGTACTGGTACTATGGCAGGTTTGCTTATAAAAGTACTGGTACTATGGCAGGTTTGCTTATAAAAGTACTGGTACTATGGCAGGTTTGCTTATAAAAGTACTGGTACTATGGCAGGTCTGCTTATAAAAGTACTGGTACTGTGGCAGGTTTGCTTATAAAAGTACTGGTAAAGTGGCAGGTTTGCTTATAAAAGTACTGGTACTATGGCAGGTTTGCTTATAAAAGTACTGGTACCGTGGCAGGTTTGCTTATAAAAGTACTGGTTCTGTGGCAGCTTTGCTTATAAAAGTACTGGTACCGTGCAGGCGTGCTTATAAAAGTACTGGTACCGTGGCAGGTTTGCTTATAAAAGTACTAGTACTGTGGCAGGTTTGCTTATAAAAGTACTGGTACCGTGGCAGGTTTGCTTATAAAAGTACTTGTACTGTGGCAGGTTTGCTTGCCTGATCGCATTTTGTCTGCATGAACGACTTTTAGTGCTGAGTGAATTTTGAGCCAGCGGGGGCTCGTGCACGCGCCTGATCGCTTTTTCGTCTCCATCGAGGACTTTTAGCGCTGTGAGAATTTTGAGCAATCAGGGGCGCGCCTGATCGTGACACATCTTTGTCTCCATGAATGAGTTTTATTGCTATGAGAATTTAGGTAGGTGCCAGCAAAGAAGTTTCACTTCAATAATTGGGATCGAAAAGATATGGATCTTAGGTTACTGTTAATGTTTGAGCAAAAGACGCCATCTTTTGGTAGGTCATTGGGTGGGGGGGTTTCAAAAAGGAGGGCAATCAGGAACTAATGCAAAATGATTCTGCTGGGCATTTAACAAGGGTAGCTGGGAATGGGGCATGGGATGCGGGTTTCGACATGTCTTCGTTATGTACAGGTTCCCATCCCGCAAGTGTTTGTTTACAAAAAAAAACTAGAAGCGTTGGATTGAGAGGTGCAGTGGGAGAGATTGCATCAAAGAGCAGTGACGTCAGAGCGTTGTCACGGTGCTGCCGCGGTTACACAAATATACTAATAGAGTGGTGGCTCATTTTACTGGAAAGGTTTTTTCTGTATGTAGCCCCCTTTCCGTATGCCTAAAGGAAACCGCGGGAGCGATTACGCGAGCTGCTGTGACCAGTGAGGCTCCACCTCCACCGCTTTTGGGGACCCTGGGGTACTATATCTAGCAGTGCAGCGCCTCCACCTATGAGGATCCCAGCAGAACGGGATGACTCCTCATTGGCACCAATACAAAGCAATTACCACAACACACACAGTAATAGTAATAACAATATCTTTTACCAGCAGTTCCCTGCTCATAAACCCCAAAACAATGAACATAAAATAGCAATAGTACCAGTGTGGTAACCCAGTGTCCCTCCTCCTGTCCCAGGAGCAAACCCCATCCCAAAGTGTGTGAAGGTAGCGCTACCCTCCCTGAAGTGTGGTGGTGCACGGTTGGTACCTTCCTGGGTAACACCAGGGAATTAGAGGGATTGTCCATTTGCAGAGTTGCATCAGTGGTCCCACGATGCGGGGTCTGCAAAACTTCCCTCATGCCTTACTACTGGTTGCCATGTGCGGCCTCATCCAAAGGCCGCGAGTCGTGGTGTGGGTTGACTGTGCAGTGGTGTGGGTCGTCGGTCTCTACTAGGGAGGGTCCCTATCTAGGGCCTTCCCTACAATACTGGTCTCAGTAGGGATCGGGCCTAACTGGGGCCTAAGGGCAAAATCGGGCCTAGTCCAGGGGCTTACTCGCTCCCTGGACATGTCCATCCTCTTTGCTGGCTCCGTCACGACTGACTCGCAGGCTCCTTGTCTGCGGAGGAACTCCTGCTCCTAAGGCCCTCCCCTTCCGGCATCGCCAAACCCAACATGGCCGCCGCACCATCAACCCGATCCTCCCTAGCAGCGGAGCAGTTTTCCCCTTATAGGAGGGGACCCTGCTACATACTCCCCCTGGTGGAGACCTCAACGGCCCCGCTTGATAACCGACTGGCAACACATTCTTATATAATGAAAATACATATTATACGTGTAACGGTGTTTCCCCCACCCAATCGCAGATAGCGGCCATTACAGGGTGTATGGTGCATATACCTGCTGGCAACAGGAGGGCTGAGTCATCCGCCGATGGTAGTGGGGACACAGGAACAGGCTTCTGGGGTTCATACCCCACATTTCTCCTTGGCAGTGCAGCGCCTCCATCTGTCGTAGGCTCCAGGAACAGAAGGTGATCTCCCACGGTAGAACTTATTACCTCTCCCCCCAGTAAGCTCACGCACCAGGCATGAGGTATATTGCAAAACAGGAACGGGTTTATTACTACACTCAGCAGTAACAGTTACACTATCCTGCAGAAAACTGCAGTGTGTCAGATCAGCTATCCCTGAAGATGGTTCCTGGACCGTCACTACAGGCCAAGGGCACCCCAGCTGTCTTACCTCTTCCCCCACCTCCCTAGTGGAGGCAGAGGTATGGTCCACACTCACTCTCCTCCTGAGGGAAGAGCACATGGGAAGGCCCCAATCTCAGGCTCCCAGTTGTGTGACCTGCCTTCCTCAGAGGGAAGGAACAACTAACTTTAGGGCGGTCCTGCCCTTAAGTACAGCCAGAAGGTGGGCACCCCGTTGTCCCAGCTACAACAGGATGTACCACCCCCTGCTGTCACTTGAGTGCAGTACCAAAGGTGAGGGGGAAAACCCCATAGCAACTACTGGCAACCTGATAGTACTGGGGTTTACTGCCAGCCCTAGGGCAGAATAGTAGTCAGGGAAGACCCTGCTACACTCTCCCTCTGGAGGATTCCCAACGACCCCGCTTGGGTCCTAAATTTTCGGTACCATTGTCAAATGAAACCTGAACAAACAAAATAACAGTTCACATGATCATCACATTAATATGCATGATAACATTTCAATGAATACAGTACATACAGTTTTATTGTTTTTTTGAGTGGGGGTCCCCGACTTTGGACAGTTCCTTGCAAAGTGACCTTCTCTGTTGCAGGTATAACAGCAGATATCTCGGGTCGCACCTGAGCTGGGGTTATGGATAGAGCTCTGACGCATCTGAGGGGTCAGGCATGGAGTGTCCTTGGGGATTCTCTCCACGGGATTCTCTTTCGCACTAGGCGTCCTGGATGGAACCACCTTACTCTCTCCCTTGGGAGACTCGAGATGTCTTGGAAGTATGGAATCGCACTTTAACCTCCAGCTTCTTTATTTTACATATCAATTCCGTAAAGCTAGGGGGTTTCTCTGCCAGAGGGGCGCATCGCAGCATAAGGGCTATAGGATAAGAGGGTAGGTATCCTTTCAGAAGCTGCTTGAATCAGTACCCATCCACGACTGGTGCAGAAATGACTTTCTTTGAGAGTAAATTCCACAACGCTAGCTGTATGAGTCGGATGAACGTGGACAGCTCCTCTCCCTCCTTCTGCCGGAGAGCACGGAACTGTGCCAAGAGTTCATCTTCATCATCCTCAACACTATAGGCCTGGGTGAGGAGTTCTATCAACTCTTGGGTGGTGGCTACCCCCTGTAGCTTGCGGTCCATTCTCACAATATTGACTGCTGGGGGCCTTGGGCATTCGACTATACGCTGCCTCTTCACAGATTCCGAACAAGACCATTCCTTGAGCACTTGCAGGGTATGGTTTTCCAATCCCCAAACTCTTCTTCCCCTGCGGGGGTGGGTGATTCCCCAGAGAAAGCTTTCAACTTGCGGTAGTAATGTGACTGTGAGGACTGCGCTAGGCCATCCACCAGAGTCTGTATTGCTTCCCCGAACTCCAGGCCTCCAGCCATGTGGCGACTACTGCGGCCAGACCGGCAGCTGTGAACTGACCCTGGACTAGCTTTGTTCTTACTGGGGCTATCAGGGGGATAGAAGAGTTCAGGTCCCAATGACACCTCAGGGGTCTGTCTAGAATGAAAATCCTCCATCTTTATCACTAGGTCGGGGTATGTGAGCGTGAACCACTGGCAGGGCTCCAGGAAAATGCAGGGCCTGTGGGCCATGTTGATCTAATATTGATGAAATTAACATATTGTCGAAATGGATGACATATTGATGAAATGGACTGGGGGGGGGTCTCTGGAGATAAAATTATTTAGCTGTATGCAGAATTAATTTTGTATGTATTGTAATGTCTCTGTCTTATGTCTCATTCTGTGTTCCTGAAATCATTCCTGTGAGACAGAATGGGTATGTTGCGAGTGTATCAGTTTGGCTACAAGATGACTCAAGGCCAAGCGGCCTATGGCTCAATGCCCAGAAATATAGTGAGAAACACGTATTCTGCTGTTATACAGATTTAGAGATAAAATGTATCCTAACAGACCTTGTTCATTGTATTAAGATGTTTTAACCCAGTTTTTACATATTTAGTGACCTTTATAATTATTGGTTTAGAATAAGGAGGAGACATTATATTCTACCTAGCAACTTATGTTAGACAAAGAAACTCATATGTGTATAAAAAGCCTGCTTGGGTCCTTCCCTTGCAGAATCACTTGTTGACACTCCTGTCTGATCATTCAGTATACTATGCAATAAACTATTCATTATCTACAAATCCGTGTTTGTGAGTTTGCAAACAACGACAGTTTTGGCGACGAGGATGGGATTCCAAAACCCCGGACACTTGGATTAAAGGAGAGGGACGGCTCTCACTGAAACACTCAACTCTATGTGACAAGGTAAGGCACCTGTTAAATGCCTATAGTTTAAAAATGTTGAGTATTTCATGAGGCCATGATGTCTCTTTGAAGTCTAGTGTGGGTAACGGAATTCTGATAATGAGTGAGTTATTGTAAGAATCAATTGATAAAAACTGTGTGGTAAAGAGGTTCTTAGTGAGAATAACATCAATCTATAGTTGTTATCATCTGTGTGGTATTTAAACTGTGTGGGGATTAACTTAAATCTGCATTAGTTATTAAAAGTCCTGTGTGGAAAGAGATTTAAAAATAAAATAACAGAAGATGTCAGATTTAATTTTTATTTAATGGAATTTGATCCTAAAACTGAGAATGAGATTGAGAGTCAGGATGAAAGTGAGGAAGGCATCAGACCTTTTAAATGTTCTAATTTTTTTAGGGACGTGTCAGATTTAATTTCCCAAATATCAGGACATATTGTTTCTGGGACTAGGCAAAGTAAAAGGTTGTTAGAGAAGAAATTTGCCCCCAGAAAACTAAAACTGTATGATACTCCTTTACAAACTCATCCTAAGGGGATAGGTGTGGTTACTGAGGCTGGAGCACCCACAATTATACATGCCCCCTTGGCACCATTTGAGTTGGTGTTATTAAAACAGCAGTTCCCAAAAGTCTTTGAGGATCCTGTGGGCTTTAACGAGGCTTTGGGTGGTATCATGATAGCATACAATCCGACTGAGGGAGGTGTAAGACATTTGTTTAGAGTACTTATGACATCTACTGACAACTAAATGTATCACTGCCTATAATGCTAGACAGATAGAAATAGGGGCACAAGCAGGTGGTACGCATCCATGGGAGACTGTAGAAGAAACAAAAGTTTTAAGGGATTGGGGAACATGGTATGTTAATGTTAAAAAATTTAATTATTGAGGCATTTACATTGACAATTGACTGGACAAAAATTAAACAGATAATGCCAGAGCAAAAAAGCTCAAAAATCCGGTGCTCAAGAGTTCCTCACTGGTATATGTAAGCAGGGGATAGGGGTCTGCTGTGTAACACATACAGTTACTCTCCACGAGAGTCTGTACTCACGGCTTCTTTGCAGGCTGAAGATAAAGAGAGTCTTGTGGTGTAAAACCTGTATGGTAAGTAGTGCTCCGCTCTGTAACTCCTATCTGGTCACAAATCTCGACTGGCCCGTCACATCAGGCACCGATGGTGTCGAGTAGGAGGATATCTGCGTCCCCCTCAGTTGTGGATCCGTTCGGCGGCGGTCACTCAGCACACTGCGTCTCCGCTTGTGGAATCCCCACGGGACCTCCAGACTCTCTCTCACATTAGACTGACGTCACTCCTTTACCGGATCAAGCACTGTTATGCTATGGTAGCCTGCTGTTGAAGAATTCCAATCCCACACTAGTCCCCAGCTCTGCGTGCTCCCTGGTAAACACAAACCAGTATGTGAAACACCCCAATGAGGGAAAAAAACGGTGCACAGCTTCAATCTAACACGTTTCACACGCAGGGTGCTTTATCTTTGATAAAGCACCCTGCGTGTGAAACGCGTTAGAGTGGAAATATCAGTATTTTTTTGTCCATGTTTTTACTTAATAAATCCTTTGATTATCTCAACCCAAGATTGAAGCTGTGCACCGGTTTTCTCCCTCATTGGGGTGTTTCAGGTTTACATGCAGAAATAGGGATGCAGGTACAGACTATATGTATTGGCTGGGAACATAAGACTCTTGCTGAAGTTGTGACTGTTGCAGAACACATGCAGTGCTGTAAGGAAGCAAAGGGAAAAAATCAGGAAGACAAGTTTGCACAGGAAAGTGTTAAATTAGTACAACCTCGGACAGTGTTTTATTCACAAGATACAGCTGCTAAAGGACCTGTGTTCTATTCTCAGAATAGATTCAATAATAGGGACCAATACAGAGGACAGAAATGTTATAATTGTAGAAAGTCAGGACATTTTGAGAGAAATTGCAGAGCTCATAGGAGAGATAACCAGAGAAATAACCAGAATGGCCGCTATCAGAACAATGATGACAGAGAGAGACTTTTGAAATAGGACTCTTTTAATTTTGTTACAGGCATTGGCTGGGAATAGGGTATAAAGTAAATTAGCAGAAAATACAATTTTGCCAATCTAAAGTTATGATATGGAACCCAAATTCCTAATGATAGATTAACCAAGTATGAGTGCATACTGACTGGCACTAACAGTGTCACAGCCCCTCATTATTCTCAACAGATTGTTTTTGCCTAAAAAAGAATCCAGGATAGTCCGAAGTGTGGATTCCCAAGAGGGGTTTTCACCGACCTGGATTCAGAAGCTCAGGTAGTCTCATGTATTGCGAATCTCTGTGGGAAACACGCCCTAGGTATAGGTCTAAGGTAGAGAAAATGAGTTTTTTCCCCAAAACGTTTTATTACATTCTCAGGTATAAATATGTCAAAAGGGTTGATTGTTTGAGTAATCCCTGTGTCTGTGGTAATAACCTTATTCTTTCCCCACAGCAATAAGTTACTATGAGTCAGGTTTTGATACAGAAGTAGTCTCGGTGCTGGCAATTAATTGTTGTGCTCTTGACAAGAGCTATAAAACAGACCTGAACATGCTAATGAATTTTACCTGAGTGAATCCTACCTGTGTGCAAGTCTTGTGTGAGAGTTGAATAATGGGAACGCCGGTTTATTATATGTATACAAAATTACCATCCAGAAACTTGAAAGTTTTTACAAAAATAAGAATATAATTAATTGCTTGCGATGAAGTTTAATTTTTAAAGGTGTACACCCCCATTACAAAACAAACTAATCAACACTGGGCAGAGGAGAGTTTGGGTGTCTGTGGAGAGAGAGGAGGACAAAGACATGGCAAATTCAGGCAGATCATTTGATCTTTACCATTTTTGTAATCAGCCCGGTCACTGGAAAAAAATAAGGGTATTTTATTCTACTAGTCAGGCGATTTGCTCCCTTAACCAGAATGACATTCTTTCCCCCTCAATTTCCACCTCAAGAGAGGAGAGAGACAGAATCAGGTGAACATGTTACACAGAAATAACGGGCAGAATATTTTCCAGACATGAAAATTAACTATGTAGAAGCTCAGTAGCTCCAAATTAGTTTTAAAAGAAGGTTAGTTACAAAATGGGGAAAGAGAAGGATATTTTTATTAACTTAGTTTGTAGGATAAAAAAACTGTTTTGATTTTTTATTATTAGAATAGGTGAGAAATATGTGTTTTCTTGTTATTTTTTTAAAGTTGGTTAGCTGTGTATGAGAGAAGTGTGAAATTCTGTTTGTTTTGTCTCTGTGTTGTGTTTTGTGTTTGTGTGTAACCAGTGAATACATTTCAATTTGATTTGTTCTGATTAGGATATGTTTGGGAATTTTTTTTATATGCTGGCAAAAGCTCACAAGCACACTGTTTAAATAATGTTACGGGTTTCTTGCCCCTTGACAATGTCCCGTGATTTATTTATTTTTTTTAATTTTGGGATGCCATAGAAAATTTAGCCTACATTGGGCTGTGGGAAAAGCTCCATTTTAATTTCTGAGCTGCTCAATATTTCAAATGTTTTTCTGTTCTTCAGCAAATAATGAAAAGTCTTTATCTGTCTTGCCCAAGGACATTTGGCAGAACGCCCAGACAGACAGCTGGCTTATGCCCAGAAGGGTGTCACAGGTTTTGAAACTATTTTATTAATTAAATAGAATAATAGTGAGCACGTACGTCTCTATTTGGATAGTGCCAGGAGTGTGCTCAGTGCTTCACAAAGAGTACAATTCTGGGAATTAGTGTGGAGTCCTATATGAAATCATTTTTCTACTGTAAATTTAACTGAATATGTGACGTATTTTAACTTTTGACCATTTTCTCTCCAAAGGTGTCCCACTTTGAATCCTCATCTATAACATCTCATTTTAAAGAATGTACCTTTGAGCAATCCAGATTTATTTTGTATTTTGATGGTTCCTGTCGGAGAGATACAGTGGATAATTGGTGTCAAATTACGTTTGTTCCCAGCATGAGGTTTTAAACGCAAATCCCTGAATGGTAATATGTGCATCAGGGGTTTTAGGGTTTAGCCATGTTTCTGTAAGAACGATGGCTTTTGGTTTATGCATAAGGCACCATGCCCTTAGTTCATCCAGTTTGGGCAGCAGACTCTGGATATATATATGGGTGAGAGATAGGCCTTTTTGGAATTTGAAGGGGGTATTCTCAGGGGTATGGGACAGAGTTGAAATGGGAGGGCCTGGGTTAGGTTCAATATCACCTGCTAAAGAGAGTAATAGTATGAGTAGAAATTTGAGTAGTTGTTTGCAAGTTGTAACTTTATGATTTTTGCCAATTGAGTGGGCGGTGGTTGGATTGCTGGTTTTCAGGGTTCTCCCCCAACATTCAGTAGATAGTGCAAGGCTTTTGAGTAGTCCAGGGTGTATGGTGATGTTGGGCATGGGCCAGGAGGGAGGAGTGTGTAGTGGATAGAGAGAATAACATTTCAATGAGGCCACGAGAAAGAACAAAGTGGAGGTAAAAAGCAGGTTCATTATGCCAGAGGTAGGTAATGCTGCATGGAGCTGTTGTGAGCCAAGTGTGTATGTGTAGACGAAACAGCAGGGATTATAGTGTTGTCAAAATAGCTCACCGTTTGTAGCCAGGTGCAGAAGAATTTGCAGTAGATTCAATGATTGAATCCCCAGTCACCTCTAGTCAAACTATAGTCTAACTATATATTCTCACTTAAAAAGCTTACTTTAAATGCCTCACTATCTAATGCCAAATGCAGTCCCTGCAAAATGCAGGAGAGGTGTTGGTTTTATACATCTAAAGCAGACACATGACCCACCCCCTCCCCAATAAATCAGCTTGTTCCAGTTGGTCAATTAACAGCACATAGTTAAGAGGGGAAAAAAAAAAAAAAAATACACCATTTGATATTTAAACATACTAACTTATATCAATACTTAAGGCCGCAGAGTAAATCTTTTAAACAGGGCTTGCACATCAAGGGACATACCTATATATATACATACACACACACACACACACACACACACACACACACACACACACACACACACACACACACACACACACACACACACACACACACACACACACACACACACACACACACACATATATATACACACACACACAGATATATATACACACACACATATATACACACACACAGATATATATACACACACCCACACACACAGTGCAGAGCAGAAGCAGCGACGGATGTGAGTGACTGGGTGGGGGGAGGAGGAAAGGCATGCGATCCGTGCAGGACAGGCAAATGTACAACTAACTCACTCCTCCCCCCAGCACCCCCCTACCTTCTCCTAGCACCCGGGGCAGAAGGGGATGGGACACCGCGCAGCCACCAGCAGGCAGAGGAGCAGGAAGGCAGACACACACACACTCACCATGTGCTTTGCACAAAGCGGAAGCCCCGCCCCCGGCTTCCTCTCTGCCTGCAACCAATCCCCTGCGGCCCTGGCCTGCATTAAGTAGGGATGGTGGGGAGGGATAATCGGAGAGATGGTGGGGAGGGATAATCGCGGCGCCCCTCTTGGCAAGCCACGGCGCACCAGGGCGCCACGACGCACAGATTGGGAACCACTGCCCTAATGCATTTCACGCATAGACCGCTTTGTCAAAGGGCTCTATGCATGAAACGCGTTATGGGATCCGCCACGACTCTACCGTTATGTCTTTTAATCAATAAACTTTTTTCATGGTCACTTAGTCCCAGCTCATGCGTTTTTCTGGCTGTGCACCGGTTTTTTCTATTCTGTGGATTCTCCGTTTGCTGCTTGTCATACCAGGGAGCACACCGGGGTGCTGTACTTGCTCCGCCCCTCCTTCACCTCGCCTCAGCCTCAGCTGGATGCCAGTGTCGGGACGTATATGATCGTATGCTCCGGAGCCCCTCACTCTGTTTGATTCCATGTCGGCTGGTCATCTGGAGGTCTCTGGAAATTGTGAGTCTTGAGACAACAATCTTTGTGCTTATTTGCTTAGCCAGTTGTCGGTGTTTCTGTTATTGTTACATTTCAAGTGATTTTCACCTCTGCTGTGACACACTCCTCCCCCTCTCTTTGATTCATGTGGGATATAGAGACACCGTTACATTATTGCCGGCATCAGTATATGTCTAATCACATAGGTATCACAGAGGCTGTATACCTTCAGGAGCATAGTTACACAGCACTATACCTTTATTTCCTGAGCATCGGATTTGTGGATTGATTTATAGTTCACTACACAACTAATCCAGAAACAAACAGCCCTTTGAAGATGTCGTAGTCACTAAGTTATGGGTTCCCCCGGAGTGCTAGTCCCATGACTTGTTGTACGTCCTGGGGGAACTCAAAGGGTTAAGTTACTAACGTTATCTTATTAAATAGATGATTAAGTTTATCAATGTAGTTCATTTTTGTTTTAGTTCGGTTTATGGTGTTTACGGGGTTTGAATTATTGGCAACTCTCTGGTACATTGGGCTGGCAAGAGAGCAACAATCAGAACCTATGGTCAACATCTATTATTTTAGGCAAAAACATTTAATTGAATATGATTGGGTTAAAGGGGTATGCGTTGGTTTGTACTTTAAATTGAATTATTTAGGAGATTAAGGTTTCAGAAAGCACCTGATGTATTCATTTAGGGGAACCCTTCCAGTCTCTGCAGCAGCGGGACACACGCTGTTCAGCTCCCCGATCCGGCACTTCCGGGTTCGTGACGTCACTCAGGAGCGACAGCGTGTCGCGATCTTTCTGAGCACTGAGAGAGCCCGCAAGGAAGGGGTACAGAGTCCAGAGTTCACAGAGTGATTCGTTCCTTATTCCAACGCGTTTCGAAACCACAAAGGTCTCTTCATCAGGGAAATGCCGGATCGGGGAGCTGAACAGCGTGTGTCCCGTTGCTGCAGAGACTGTCTAACCCGCGGACACTATTCGTCTGTACTACGAGTTGGCTGAACTGCATACTACCGTGCCAGAGACCATCCAGGCCCTACTTTGGGATCGAGTGACCGTGACAGGGAGAGCTGCGTGTGCTTACTCTGATGACATCTCTACTGGTGTCCTGATTGGTGCATGGGTAACATTAACCCTTGACATGCCTGTTTAAATCTGTTTTAATGTACGCTTAATACTTACCTCACTTGTTGGTTATTAATATAATTTTTAATGCACTATGAGCATCGTGCGCTGTGTTTTTTGTATTTTCTGTCTGTCTAATTAGGGGGTACCTGAGCAATCCCTGGTGCCACAGCTGCAGGTGCTCCAACATCTATTTGAGTTTATAAGGTCACATTTTATACATTTATCACATATCATCACTTCACATTTGCATTGTTTATAGTTGCGCACTTATTTTTTCACTTCCTGGGAGTAATTCCTCTGGCCGGACCATATCAGGTCAGACCAGGGTCACTGCAGCTCCTGAATCCAGCAAGCCGACTGCTTGCCGGTCACCGACTGTGACCAGGGTGAGATGTCTGCTCCGGCCGTCCGTCTGCTGCAGGTCCGCGCTGAGATGTCCTCCGCTCCTGGCTGTAGGCACCGATGAAACCGGGAGAGGCGTTGCATGGGACGTCTCGCTGGGAGTTGGTTCCATGACCAGTCCGGAGTCTTTGGTGGAAACCACCCGCACGCGGGCTACCGGCTTCGCATCTGGGGTGCGTTGCCCCTGATGGGGTCCGCCAGAACACAGGGGTTCCGGGCAATCTGGTCTGCTGTGAACAGGGCGGTTGCAGTTGTAGCACCGGCGCTCGTGCCGGAGCTTCCCCGCCTTCGGTGGACTGCTGCCCACAGGCGGCCTCTGAGTCCATTGGGGGCTATTGGCAGACTTTCTGTCCGGTGCCGCCGCCACCGCCACCTTGGCTACTGCTTTGGTGGTCATCAGGGCTCGGCTGGCCACATAGTCGTCTGCAAGCCTTGCCGCCTCCTAGTAAGTCTTGGGCTTCTTGTCGTACACCCAAGCCCTCACCGCCAGCAGGCACTGCTGCATGAGCTGCTCCTGAAAGATGAGGGCCAGCAGGCGTTGGTAAGTCCGTGCTTCATAGCCCTCCACCCAGCGTATCCCGTACAAAGCCATGCGGGTCACGTAGGTAACATAGGACTCCTGGGGCTGCCTCTCTTCCTGCCGGAATTTACCCCGGTAGGCTTCAGGGGTAAAACCGTACTGAAACAATAACAGTTCTTTCAGGTGTTCATAGTCATCAGCATACTCATCTGGAAGCGCCATCATCATCTGCTTAGCCAAGCCGGACAGTAAGGGGTCCAAATGTGCAACCCTATGCTGGGGAAGCACTTTGTACCACCAACACTGTGTCTCAAAGTTCTTTAGAAAACTGTCGATCTGATCAGTACCTTCCACGAACTTGGTGAGACTGTGCTGATCCAGTTTGAGTTCATCTGTGTTGGGTTGAACAGGGGGGCAATAAGCGGGTCTGTTCACTGCCATAGTGATAAACTGCAGCCCCTCCTCCGGTGTCCCTCTGTCACCCCACGCAGTAATCAGTGCCAACATTTCAGGGGTGAATGGACTGTTAGCCGCAGCAACCAGTACCCTTCCTGTTGCACTGCTCCCGGGAGGTGCACTCGTTCCCTCCCCGAGATTCTGCCGCCCGGCACTGGGTTCCTTCCCTGATCTCCGGGTGGCTGTATAAGGGCAAGCTGAGCCGTATCCTGAGGCTCTGCAAGCTGGGCTTCATAGTCACTGATTGCGTCAACCATGTCTGCGACCTCCTGGTTCTCATAGGGCAGTCCATATTCACGGCACTTGTCTTTCAGCTGAGCTCGGGTCCTCATGTTGGATGAGCCTCCAGCCTCGCTCATGGTTCACGGTCGCAGCAGTGAGGTGGTGTTACAACTTGTGTTAACTGTTGCACTACTGTTTGTTCAATATCTTTAGTCCCAGGAACTCGCAATTCCCTTCGAGTTCCCACTATATTACAGGGTCCCGCAGTACACTGTAATACAGGTTCAGTTCAATCCCGCCACTGCCACCAGTTAATTATAGAGCTTGTCACGGTAGCTTATGACAAGATATAATGAACACAAAATATCTGGGTTGAACTGAACGAGGCTTAGATATAATAAAATATAATTTATTCCTTAAAAAGCTGAACACAGCAATATAGTACAATTAACAGGCAAGAAGGTAACACTTACTTAGGGTTGGGGGATGGAGAAGTATCAGCTAGCAATTCTCCAGTAATCCAGTGACATTCCAGGTGGAATCAGAAGAACAACTCCTACTGTAGGGTTGACACAGTTTATATACCTGTGTAACCCTATTCTTAACATTGAATACAGACTATTGGTGAACAATTATCTGTATCCAATCCCTAACGTGGAGACACAGATTAACCCATGCCCCCCAGCTAGTTAGCCCATGTGTACTGGGACTCTGAGGGTCTTATTTCTGTAGCCCCATAATTAAATCAGGGGCGACAACCAGTCTACCAAATGAAGTATCTGATAGGATCTGCATTGTTGGTAGGTGTAGACATAACACTTACAAACCACTCCAGTTTGATGATCTCCGCCCTCAGGTAACAATTAGAGTGGCAAAGTCTGTTGATTAGTACTTGGTTCCTAGTGTAAACAATCAGGGCAGTTAACTTTTGATCACAGTGCTTATGCTCAATCATCCGGCTGCCCTTCATGACCTATTAGCATAGCAGATGGAGTCTGCATTTTCAGAGCAGATCCAAAATACCATACATATACACTTTAATATCTACACATATTAATAAGTTCCATTCTGGTGGGCTCAGTGGGTCTAAATGTGCCAGTTTTTAATGCCTACAGTGACTCCACATATTGGCCAAATTTCAACTCCCTGCGACCTCCAGAACTGGAGATACAGAAATGCACATTAAAACATTAAAATACAGGATTATAATGAAACATGGGAACAGGGGAACATACATTTTCCTGACATGACAAGGTGTAAGCCACATTCCTGGACCGCAGTCCAGTTAACCCCTTGCCTCCCAGGTGAGGTCAGGGGGTGGCCATATGGGGTGCAACCCCTTTAATACCGGGCCAACCCCTCTCTCCCTCTACAGTGAATTAAAGACATTACATTTTATTTTACTTAACTAATTGTTAAAAGTTAATTTGGTCAGAAATAATTCTCATTTAGTAGCAGCCTAAAAATCCACATGCAATCGAAAAATGCAGAAAAATAAATGAAATGAGAACATGTCAGACAGATTTACAATATGGAGGTGCGGTTGTGCGGCAATTAGACATGTGGATTTGGAAGATAAATAAGTGGGTTTGTTTAGGTATGACGAGTCCATCTTTCTGATGTTGGTTATGATCATTTTAATATTGGTTTACAAAATGGTTTATTAAAAATTATCAAATTAATTTACTAAGGGGGAGTCGAGGCCAATTTAAGTTTGGTTAAATTGCCTTTCCTTGGTGTTTTTTTGACCAGACTAGGGCTCAAATCTTATTTAATTGATTCTGGTATGTTTTGTAGGCTGTGTAACGAAGTCTCCTTTATTCAAAGTAACAATTTTATTGTGGGGCCTCGAGTTACATGGAGTTGTGGGCTCATGTCATATTCTTTGGATACGAGCAGTCTGGATCTATTGTATGTATGTGTATGTATATGTATATGTATGTAACGCCATCCAGGTACATAGCGCTTTACATCAGTAATACACGTGACATAATATTAGAACACTTAATGGGAATAAGCACTTCAGACATAAAACAATAGGAAAAGGAGCCATGCCCTGAAGAGCTTACAATCTAAGTGGGAAGAATTTACAGAGATAGGTGGGTGTTCTGGTATGTGCATCTGCAAGGGGCCAAGGTCAGTGCATATGAGATGTATAGTATCAGCCAGAGTAGCTACCCATATGCAGAGTTTTATAGGAAGCCAGGAGAGGGATTTCAGCAGGAGAGACGCTGAGACAGAATTACGGGAGCGTAAAGTGATAGGTTACGCAGCCGCGTTTAGGATAGGTTATAGGGGAGACAGGTGAGAAGCATCAAGGCTGGACAGTGCAAGGTTACAATAGTCGAGACGGGAGAAAATGAGGGCCTGCGTTAGAGTTTTTAGCAGTAGAATGACAGAGGAAAGGGCGTATCTTTGCAATGTTACGGTGGAAAAAATAACAGGATTTAGCTACATTGTGAATGTGAGGGAAGAGTCAAATGTGATGTCTAGACAGCGTTCTTGTGATACTGGGTGTGTGATAGTACAGTTGGTCCTGGCTATCCATCGCCTCGTTTTACGATGAACAGATTATCCGACGGATCACAATGCATTCCACGAAATGCATTATCCGTCATCTGAATGGATTATTCGACGCTCGGCGCCGTTCATTAACATGGGGTTCGCATTCCGACGTTTTCACTATCCGCCGGCAGTTTGTGGAACGGATTCTGGCGGATAACCGAGGACCGCCTGTACGACCAACAGTAGTGTTGAAGGGGGCAGTAGGGCCAGGCTTGGGAAGAAGTATGAGGAGCTCTGTCTTTGACATGTTAAGTTTGAGTTGGTGCAGGGCGATCCAGGACGATATAGCGGAGAGTCATTCAGAGACTTTGGTCTGTACAGCAGGTGTTAGGTCAGGGGCTGAAAGGTACATTTGTCTGTCATCAGCATAGTATGATATTTGAATCCAAGAGATGTGATAAGGTCACCTAGAGATTGTGTGTAAAGAGAAGAGGTCCCTGGACAGACCCCTGGGGTACGCGCACAGAGAGATCGAAGTTTAATTTAAAAAGTGTAGAGAAAGTGATGTATAGAAAACATTTAATAGAAAATAAGTAAAAACAGTTCATTAACAACTTATTACTTACTGTATGCGTTTCAAATGTAATAAACATGAACCTTTTTATGTGGTGGATTAAAGATATCAATCAATTAACTCCACACATACCAAATAAGATGATAAATATTACTAACATTACATAGCTATATAAAAATATATAAAATACAGTTATATGAAAACAAATCTACACAGTGAAATAATCCAGCAACTACAAAATATGTATAATAATACTATAAAATATGTGTAGCTTATTATACAACAATGTTGTCATAGTGAAACAAATGAACCTTATGACACCTGAAGTCTATGGAAAGAGATTATTATCAATACTTTCCTTTATTCCTTGAGGTTTCAAAGTGTTTGTCTACCCAGTATGTTTATCTCTGAGATATCTTTAACACTCTATTTGCTCTTTTTAACATTTTAACCTTTTCCAAAGTGCTTAAAATCTTTTTTTTTAAGATCACGACCAGCCTCAACATATTTTTGTTTTTGCCATAGCATCATTTTTCTATTTGTGTGGCTGTCATTTCTTCTGGAATACGCTTTTTTTCGTCCCTATGTATAACATTTCACAGGTACACATTAATGCAGAAATAACCGCTGTTGGGATAAAGTCATTGATTTGAAAGGGTTTGCTTGGGTTCTTGTCCTCAAATAATCTCATGGTGGGGGGTGGTTTTACATTGAACACAACTTCCACATTTACATTGCCCCAAACAGGTTTTAGCATGTTTGAAATCGCTTTTGAATTGTCTACCGTTTTGTTTCATTTCACAAATAACTTTTAATCAAACTAGCCTTTAGATTTTTTTTTTATTTTTTTTAAATATAAATTATTTTAGGGTTTTCTCGTATAAATGGACTAATCTCGCTGTTACATTTATATAACGGTCCTCTTCCCCCAGCTCCAAGGGTTTCATCGAAATGAACTTGGTAGAACAAATGTTCAGTCTCTCAGGCCAAATAAATGGTGAGAGGTTGTTGCGGGCTGGGCGTGTATGAAAGCAAAAAGGTAGTAATGGGCACCAGGAACTTTTATAAAACAGATGCGCCTTTATTGAACCCAGTTCAGAAAACACATTGAAAATATAGATATACATGAGAAGATATAAACACATATCAAAAGTAGATGGATTGTGGAATCACCCTCTTGGTGCTCCCGGGCCTACCCAGAGGAGGTACATATCTAGGAGCAACCAGGCCTACCCAGAGGAGGTACTTATCTAGGAGCAACCAGGCCTACCTAGAGGAGGTATTTATCTAGGAGCAACCAGGCCTACCCAGAGGAGGTACTTATCTAGGAGCAACCAGGCCTACCCAGAGGAGGTACTTATCTAGGAGCAGCCAGGCCTACCCAGAGGAGGTACTTATCTAGTAGCAACCGGGCCTACCCAGAGGAGGTACTTATCTAGGAGCAACCAGGCCTACCCAGAGGAGGTACTTATCTAGGAGCAGCCGGGCCTACCCAGAGGAGGTACTTGTCTACAGTAGGAGCACCCGGGCCTACCCAGAGAAGGTACTTATCAAGGAGCAACCGGGACTACTTAGATGAGGTACTTATCTAGGAGCAACCAGGCCTACCCAGAGTTGGTACTTATCTAGGAGCACCTGGGTCTACCAAGAGGAGGTACATATCTAGGAGCACCCAAGCCCATCCAGAGGAGGTACTTATCCAGGAGCACCCATGCCCACCCAGAGGAGGTACTTATCTTGCCGACAGAAGTATTCTTTGTATTCGGTGATGCACCATAGCCTTCCATGTTTGATGACTATATATTTGTGTTCCTTAGTTGAGAACCACATATAATATGTTGCATATATCCTCATGACATTTTCTTGCACTAATAATCAGCTATCAGCTTCCTTATCCTTTCTGAAGGTGCTTACTTCTGAAAAGAGCACATTGCTAGACTTCAAAATGATAAATATGACATGGCCACACTGCAGACTAACAACACTAAGGCCAGATCCCTGCTGGCTACTACAGCGTCCGTTGTGGCAAACGCTGCAGGGACAAGAGCCGCCCCACAATGGGGTCGGGCCCGCTGCGAGGGGGGGGGGGAGGGCGGTGCGCTGCGCCGACAGAAACTCCAGCTCTCAAGACAATTGAGATCATGACTTGCGACGGAGTGCTAGGCCACGCCCCCCGGCAGTTCATAAATGAGGGCGAACCTGTCGGGTGATGTCACGGCCGCGCCCCCCGTCACGCCCCCTCCTGTCTTTCTCCCTGCAGCTCACTGCAGACCGGGGAATTCGGCTGCACGGGCCGCCTGCCTTGCAGGCGTGCATGCAGCACAGGCACTGGGGCTGTAGCCTTAAGCTATTTAACAGCACTTACTTGAGAACTAAGAACTCCCCTTAGAACTTTATTTGTAGAATAACGGCATGGCCATGTATAACCATTTACTCCCCGTGATGACATCTCAGATAATGAGATAAAATGGGAGGGACAGAACCTGATGATCCTATACAGTTTACCCAGGAGTGGCCAACTCCAGTCCTCAAGGGCCACCAACAGGTCATTGACTGATCCACTGATTGAGCCGCCTGTGCTCAAGCAGGGATATCCATAAAAGCTGGCCTTTTGGTGGCCCTTGAGGACTGCGTTTGATACCCCTGCTTTAACTTCATAGTAGCCAACCCCTGAGGAGGCTACATAAAGATAAATCCTACCTTATTCTGGGAGACTACACAAGTAGTAATAAGAGAACGTAATCTAACAAAGAAGAAAAGAATCTACCAAAGCATATTTAACCACTTCAGAACTTTCTAACGCTTTTTCTAGATAAAAGCGCAATTTAAACTTCGACATAATAAAGAATATCTTGAGAAAAATAATCAGAATAAATTAATCCTGCAGACTATAGCTTTTCAACAATACAGATACTTTAGACGACAAAGTGGATAAGCTGCTGAGTAATTTAATTAAAGGTGGCAGGACTCAAACTGACGTGCAGCGTTAAAAGGCCATAATGGAAAATTGAAACACAAAGTGAGTTCAAAGATATCTGGGATAGGCAGTAAGTTTTTGGAGAATCTGTATGACGGGATAGTAAATACCAAAAAAATAATTTTTCTGAAAACAAGTTTTAACCCCAATAATGTCAGTCGAATAGTTACACTTCCTAAGGCCCATAATATAGTGCGCGCACTTGCTTTATATACTTCGGCTGCGCACGCGCACGGCAGTGAGTGTTGAGCCGGCAGATCGGAGGAAAGACTCTGAATAGTTTCTTTTTGTGCTGCTGTGCTGCCGCTTGACGTTACATTCCGGTAACCAATAGGCTGTGCAGCTTTCATAGGTGCCAACAGAATAGGGATAAATAACTAGTACAATAGCTTGATAAATAACTATAATAACTAAATAACTAAATAAATAACTTGTACAATCTCTGTGTGTAACAAACATGAAGGTTAGTAAACATGGCTGGGGTCAAGTATAGCAGGCCTGCACAACTTGTAAAGCGAGAAGGGCCGAACTGCTCCAAGGAAAACAGATTCGGGCCGCACGGGTAAAATCATCATCATCATCATCATATCTCCCCCAGCACCTCTCATCATCATCATCATCATCATCCCCATATCTCCTCCAGCACCCCTCATCATCCTCATATCTGCCCCAGCCCCCCATCATCCTCATATCTCCCTCATCATCCTCATATCTCCCCCAGCACTCATCATTTTCATATATCTCCCCAGCACCCCTCATCCTCATATCTCCCCCTGCACCCCTCATCATCAGCCTTTGCGAGACTCACCCTCTATCTCACACCCCAATCTCTCCCACTCACCCATACACAATACTCTCCCTCCACATAACACAATACCCCCCTGCAGACCACACACATCCCACCCCCTGCACCTCACCGCACCTCACTCTCCCCCTGCATCTCACATCACATCCCTGTACTTCACCTCCCATCACCCCACTACACCTCCCCCCTACACCTCACCTCCCCACCTGCACCTCACCTCACTCTCCCCCTTGCACCTCACATCACCCCACTACACCTCCCCCCTGCACCTCACCTCTCCACCTGCACCTCACTCCCCTGCACCTCACCTCACATCACTCTTCCCCCTGCACCTCACACATCATCCCACTACACCTCCCCCTTGCACCTCACCTCACTCCCCTGAACCTCACCTCCCCCCCTGCAACTCACCTCACATCACTCTCCCCCTGCACCTCACCTCCCCCCCTGCACGTCACCTCACTCTCCCCCCTGCACCTCACCTCACCTCACATCACTCTTCCCCCTGCACCTCACACATCATCCCACTACACCTCCCCCTTGCACCTCACCTCACTCCCCTGAACCTCACCTCCCCCCCTGCACCTCACCTCACATCACTCTCCCCCCTGCACCTCACCTCCCCCCCTGCACCTCACCCCCTTGCACCTCACCTCCCCCCTTTCACCTCACCTCCCCCCAACAGCACCTCACAGCAGCAGAGCAGGCAGGACTAGCACACTCGTGCAGTCCTGAGAACAGACTCGAGGAGGAGGAGGGGGGAGCGGACTTGCAGACGGGAGAGCGGCTCCCGGGTGGGAGAGGAGGGAGAGAGCGGCTCGCGGGTGGGAGAGGAGAGAGAGAGCTGCTCCGGGGCGGGAGAGGAGGGGGAGAGCGGCTCCCGGGCTGGAGAGGAGGGGGAGAGCGGCTCCCGGGTGGGAGAGGAGGGGGAGAGCGGCTCCCGGGCAGGAGAGAAGGGGGAGAGCGGCTCCCGGGCGGGAGAGGAGGGGGAGAGCGGCTCTGGGGCGGGAGAGGAGGGGGAGAGCGGCTCCCGGGCTGGAGAGGAGGGGGAGAGCGGCTCCCGGGCTGGAGAGGAGAGGGAGAGTGGCTCGCGGGCAGGAGAGGAAGGAAGAGCGGCTCGCGGGCGGGAGAGGAGGTGAAGAGCGGCTCGCGGGCGGGAGAGGAGGGGAAGAGCGGCTCACGGGAGAGGAGGGGGAGAGCGGCTCCTGGGCGGGAGAAGAGAGGGAGAGCGGCTAGCGGGTGGGAGAGGAGGGGGAGAGCGGCTCCCCGGCGGGAGAAGAGAGGGAGAGCGGCTCGCGAGCGGGAGAGGAGGGGGAGAGCGGCTCCCGGGCGGGAGAAGAGAGGGAGAGCGGCTCGCGGGCGGGAGAGGAGAGGGAGAGCGGCTCGCGGGCGGGAGAGGAGGGGGAGAGCGGCAATACAATAGAAATCAAAGCCCATCTGGGAAACAGTGAAGCCTACCCGTTCGTTTCATAGCCACACCCATCTGTCGCTCACAGCACTGAACTCTATACACACAAAACGTGTGCTTGACGCAGCCAGAAGGAAGAGGCCCAGAGAGGCAGGATTTTCTCCACGGGGCAGGGGTCACCTTGTCAGTGCATGTGGAGCTAGGAAGGAGTAAGGTAGTGTCCATAGTGCCTGTCAAGCTCTCGGACTAGGCCTGAAGCCTGCCCCTAGGCCCCAGGTAGTTCCCCTCATATCAGTTCAGTGTGCAGGGCTGGCCCTATAAGTGAGTAGCTCCCGGTAGTTAATGAACACAGTGGAACCCGAACGGAGCGCAGAGGGACATTCCACAGCGGCCTGTGTTACCTGCAGCATCCAGACGTAAGGTGCGAGGGGCTTGTTGTCGGAGACCCTGCGTTGTGGGACTCCGCTGTTAGTCTTGTCTTCCCTTAGAAGTGTGGCCTGGTTGGACCTTGAACCAGGAAGGTATTGTGTACCAACGTAAGAAGAGAGTAGCGCTGCCTTCACACATACTTTGGGTGGAATCGCTTGCTGGACACTGGGTTACAGAAGGTGAAGGGCAGAGAGGAGAAGATCCTAATGGAACTTTCAAAACTGAAAGTGGACAAGTCAATTGGACAAGTCAATTGGGCCAGACAGCCACCAACTCGAGCCCTCCAGCCACCTCTCTCCGTCAGTCCCTCCCTAGCTTTCCCCCTGCACGCTCAACACGCCCAGAGCAGGCAAGTATGGGGCCAGCCACGCTCCCGCCAACCCCCCTCCCACCCCCCGCTCCTACCTCCAGCCCGGGCAGCAGCCACAGGGATCCGAGGCAGAGGGGGGGAGCCAAAACAACCAACGATTGACCCCGCTCCCACCTCCCTGCCAGCAGCAGCCGCGGGGATCGGATGAAGGGGGGCACGCGGGGACCTTCCGACCTTTTTGGTCAATCGGCTAGCGGGCAGCAAAAACACACCACACACACACCTATCCTACCTTTTGTAGGCGGGGGAAGCTCTGACAGCTCTAGTCCCCGGTGCTGATAGGTTCCCCAGCGCACCATGTGACGCGTCAACGCTCGGGATCTCAATTCTCTTGCATCCCCTGGCGGCTGACGCGTCACAGCGTGTTGTGAGCCGTGCAGCGAGGGGGGACTGGGACCGGCTCAGAAGGATACCCCTGCTGGTGAGGAACGCGCACGCTGCCGCGCGCGCCGCCGGACCCAGCAGGACCAAAGCCTAAGGAAGAGGCTGGTATCAGCGATCCTGATACCAGCAGAGGGAACATCAGTGGAAACACTGCTGAAAGAATTGTTCAATATCTAAAATCCAGCAACTTACAACTTCGATCCTAGGCATCTGTTGAGATTCGCTTCTCCGGAGTGAATTTTCCAAAAGTTTGCAAAACCCGCGGATATTTCACGAGAACTTTTGGAGTTCAAATTGTTCAAAATTCACTATGTTGCTTTTAAAAGTGGGGAAATTGCAGACCCAAACGATCTTCACAATCCAGGGGGAGGATGGGAGAGAATCAACAAGAAAAACAGTAAAAACATCTGCAGACGAGACCACGACTATTCTAAAGCTTGCCTTAAACTAGCCCGGTTACATTCTGGGTATGTGCTGGGTATGTGCCGGGTGTAACCTGGCTAGTTTAAGGCAAGTTTAAGGCATTTCTGCATTGACTAATGACCCATAGGATTAACACAGCAGGGGTCCCTGGCAGTCCTATTCAGTTTGAATGGGACTGCCAGGGAACCCGCTGTTAATCTGATGGGCCATTAATCAATGCAGAAATGCTGGGGCTAGTTTAAGGCAAGTTTAAGGCATGTAACCAGCATATACCTGGGTCTTTTGGGCGATTGCCACTGGTTTGTGTTAGAATAGTTGCAGTCTCTACTGTAAGTTCAGGTGTCTTGTGAAATTGTGAATCATGAGAATCTTGGCTCATATAAGACGCTACTCACAGTGTGGTAGATATAAATACACAACTTGAAAAACTGTGGCTAAGATCTTGCTTGTGTGGGTGATTCAGAAGAAATGTACCTCGGTATGAAAAAGAGATGAATACCACAGTGCAGATCTGTAAATAAAAAACTTTATAGTTGTAGCCATGCCATCTATGGCTACTAGTCTGCCCTACACTTGGCAGTAAGCCCGGGTAAGAGCAGGCCTGCCAGTAGTCAATATGGGTTTTCCCCACTCCCTGGTGCTGCTCTTGAGTGACAGGGGAGGCGGTGACATCAGGCCTGAGCATGTCCAATCATGGGACAGACCAGGTGCCCTCTTCCTGGCTGCACTTAAGGGCATCGCCACCCCAAATTTGGTAGTACCTCTCCCCACTTGAGGGAGGCAGATCACACATTAGGGAGGCTGAATATTGGGCCTTCTCTGGTCCCCATCCCCTGGGGGAGAGTGAGTGTTCACCATACCCCTGCCCCTGATGGAGGGGTAGGGAAGAGCTAGGACAGCTGCAGGGGCCCTGGCCTGTAGTTGTTGTCTAGGGACTATCCTTCAGCTGGGTAGCCGAGCCAAAGACTGCATTAGGCTGAAGCCTGAGGTGTACTGTTCGTGTACCAAGAATAAACCTGTTTCTGAGTTATTATACCTCCTGCCTGTGTGTGATCTTACTGGGATGAGAGGGAGTAATTCTACCATATCAGATCGCCTCCATTCATCTGGAGCCTGCGGCAGATGGAGGTGCTGCACTGCTAGAGATACACGTGGGTAATATACCGCTGAAGCTTAGTCCTGTGTCCCTACTACCATCGGCGGACAACTCAGCCCTCCTGTTACCAGCAGGTATAATGCACCACACTACCAGTAATGGCAGAATCTCCCGTCGGGTGGGGGAAACACCGTTACATAGTTTTAAAGAGTAACAATCGTACTTAAAATATGTGCGATCAATAAAAGCATTGACACATTGATTTAGACATTGTGAGTCATCGACATCTCACCAGCGTCTCCTTCATGACGCGATGGTCTGGGGAACCTTCCCCAGCTGTTTGCTTCCTTGCCGGTTTCTCTCGTGGGCTCCGCAGTGTCACGTCCGGTTTTTGCCGTGTCACTTCCGGTTTCGACTTTAGGCTCAATAACACGTCTGTGAGTGCTCCCACTCTACGTGTTTTGCTAACTACTTAGCTTTGTCAGGGGCCTAGCTGGGGTCTATCAGGGGGTCTCTGGCCTAGTGCAGGGGCCACGGACACCCTGCACCTACTCCCTCACCTCTCTGTGTCCCAGCTTCGGCTGACGTGGTCCCAGATTTGTGCCAAACCTAACCTCTAGCTAGCCGCGATCCTGGCAGCCCTATTGGCCAATTGCGCCCATGTGATTGCATTCCCCTATGCATTATGGGGCTTGTAGTCCCCATGGAGCCTCTTCATTATCAGCTGCCGTGTGCGCTGAGCGTTGCCTTGGCGACGCAGGAAGAAGCAGTCAGAGCCAAGGTAAGTAAAGGTTTACAGAGGCCCTGCAGCTCCCTCGGGCACTTAATTTAAGTGTCTTTGGGAAGCGCGGGGGCCTCTGTAAACCCCGCGCCCCCCAGTTTGCCCACCGCTGGTCTAACTGCATGGGTTTGATCTTACTTAATGCAAGTTTTATTTGTATATCTGGAGCCTTTTCATATTGAATATGAATTGTTCACAATATATGGCAGTTATTTGATAATGTCTATTATACTATAATTAGAAGTCCACTTGCTGATACTTATACAGTTTAAGAGGAGAGGGAGAATTGCTTGCAAAAGTTTCTTGCTTAGATGTACAGTATGTGAAATTTCCCATTGTTTTCACGTTCGAAAGTGTTTTATAAAGAGAATTTCTTGAAATCAAGTGTGGTGTATTTCTAAGCATTGTCAGTTTCTATTAAATGCAGATATACATAAGAGTCCCATTTGTTTGGTAACCATATCCACTGTCTAATGAACAAATATCACTTTCAGTGGCAATGAACTTATATATCACATTAATCAGATGTTTATAAGAACAAATATTAAATACAAAAAGTACATATATTACAGAAGATCCCCATAAACAACACCAGGGACCCAGGAAGAGAGAAAAAATAGGAATTAGATATGTATATTATCTCAATGTATCCATACAGACAGAATATCAACAGCTATTTATACATACAGTATGTAACTTATTGTGCTGTAATACAAGTCCTGTTTCGCGGAGAGATCTTGAATTCTAAGATCTACTATTATTCTGTATATTATTTCTAATGACATATCCAATTTCCTATGTCTTTCTTATATTATTTATCCCAAAAGGAAAACAACTACTTATCTGTTTAAAACTCGTAAAAGGGAAAAAAAAACAGGACTTGATTAGGGATTTTACACAAAATGAATTATAATACAAATGGGCCCATTTCTATTTCCATGTTCCATTTGGGGTTAGAGTTTTTAATTTATGGATCCAAAATGTCTCCCTTCCACTGAGCTCCATATCCCTGTCTCCTCCCCGCCAGTGTTGCAAAACATGCTTGATTGCTGTGAACTTTAGCCTTTTGGAGTCACCTTTGAGATGGGTCAGAAATAGCAGTCCTGTCATGTACTAACTTTGCTTTCTCTCAGTCACAAATAAGTTATCTGCATCTTTCACCCTAAAAAAGATCTTCTGTAGTCATTTCCTGTTAATGTATTTCAAGAACTTCTAACTCAACACATTTAGGTAAGACATACTTAACGTGAGTCATGTTATTTGGAGTTAACGCAGGGCAGTGCTAACTGAACATGATGTTAAGCCTATGCTAATGAGATAACTAACGCTTGTTGATTGGCGATAATCTAAGGGAAAATAACATTCGTTATGGATTCTGATAACAATACGTTATGAGCTCTGAGTTGGAAAAGTTGGCAATAATCTGTGCCATTTGCTGGATGGTACTTTAAAACTGCTCTGTTCATTTGAATTATTCCAATCAGCTATTGATTTTATTCTGCCTTTATCCTTAATGCACTGCAACTCAAATAAAAGTATTTTGGAGAGCGTCCCCAGCAGGAAATAAAACTGAAAAGATCTGGCTCAGAAAAAATATACAATTAGAAGGGCCAGAAGTCTACGCCAATGTAATTTAATACTTATCTAGAAAGTCTTAAAATTGCTGTACTTCATTTTTAAGTACTTATAACATTTGTGCCATGTATAATTTAACTATATAGTGAGTTTCAGTGCCCAACAATGCACTTAGCTGCCTGGGCGTCTGCAATTAAATTAGCAGGTGCAAAGGTTCTAAGGCCCACTCTAAACGCTTCTGAGGGCCAGATTTGTCCCACAGATCCTAAGTTGAAGAGCTGTTCGTTATGGCATTTGAAGTGCACGAGGCATCACTGAGATATGTTGCTCACTTGACCCTTTTTGCATGTCGAGTTCAACAGGAATTTTGAAAGTGACAACTTTTTGCTTTCAGTCCTCATTGATGATTCTGAAAGTTTTGAAAAGGAATTTTAATAATACTTGCATTGATAGGAACGAATAACCTGTCAGTTAATTGCTACTAGAGTTAAATAGTTGGACCCGATCTGGCAGAAGGTGCATATTTTTAGGATGTCCAGTGTCCAGTGTAAAAATACAGTATATACATCAAGAAAGGAGGCTGATAAGAATCACTGGCAAAGTTTTGTACAGTTCATTACACCAAAGCCGATCTAGTCTTCCAGTCCAGTCTTCCTCCTTCATTACTGTTATTCTGTTATACTGCCTAACTTTAATATACTACTTTAATATTTTTAAGTTTGTTAAGCAGAATGTGAATATTGCTGGCTTGGCGCATTTAACTTGTGGTTCCCCCTTTAATAAAACTGTAAGCACTTCAGAGCCATTGTTTAAAGGCCTCTTTATACAATAATTCTGCAGTGCTTGCTTTTTTTAAATTATTTTTAATAGAACTTGTGTTAGTGCGTTTAACTTGTGTTTTACTGACCATTTCAGAATCACTGTTGGTTAAAGATTTCTTTATACAATGGCTCTGAAATGATGGCTACTTTTTATTTTTCTGCATTTAACTTGTGAGTGTTTACATCACCTGAGATCAGACTCCAAAAGACTGCTCATGGTCCTAAGGCTCAACAAAGTATCCGGCCGCTCCTCCTTCTCTTACCATGCCCCCCAAAACTGGAACAACCTACCTCACATCCACCACCAGTCTAAGTTCTTTCAAATCCAAGGCTGTCTCACATTTTGATCTGGTCTGTAACTGTTTCATACGCCCATAATATATATTTTCTTTAACTGTGCATGCAATGTCTTGTATATAATGTATACCCTGTTCATTTATGTAACTGTATTTGTAACCATGTATTATTTGTCTTAACTCTGTGCCCAGGACATACTTGAAAACGAGAGGTAACTCTCAATGTATTACTTCCTGGTAAAATATTTTATAAATAAATAAGTACTTGACTGCTAATCTGATCCGCTTTTTGTCTCTCAGACACACATTACGTTTATATATTGATACTGAAAACAGAAATAAAAACAGAACGGATACACACCGCATTTAACGGAGTTACTTAATTTGTTTTTAATGATTTCACTGATTAACACAGAGTAAATAGGGAATTAAAATAAATATAAAAAAAATAAACACCAACATCCAGAATCCCTAGTGTAACTTCTTAAATAAAGGGACCAAATGTGGACCCTTTTAGTAGTATGTCCCAATGTGTGTATATGTTTTTTTTTATTGTTACTTAATATGATTTCGTAGATTGGTTTTGCCTTTTGAGTGAGCAAATTCATTTTATTCAATCACTTTTTACCTTGTCCTTGATCTTGTGGGTTTTATGTTGTTATATCAATCTTTTAACAGATATTAGATTTATTTAATGTTCCCCTAAATCTGCTAATATCTGGATGCAGATAAATTGACTGAATGGAACACTGTAAACTGTGTGTCTGGGATGACAGGTATTTGCATGTAGAAGACGGTAATGATTAGTATACATCCAGGAATACTATACTGCGTTTATTATAAAGGATACAAAATGTAAGAATTGGAAATAGTGTGTTAATTTGTTGCAAACAGTTAGTCAGATCAATCTCTGTTTCTGTCCAAATGACAAATATGTCATCTATAAATCTGTAAAACAATTTGAGTGACCGTACCGTTCAGCCTAATACGTCAAAGAAATGGTATAATAATCTTATTCTAATAACAGGGTGCAATAGGATACTACTGTATAATTTTAACACGGTAGGTCCCAAGAAGGAACCTGAAACGGTCCTATATATAGCACTTGCTGTGGAACAAGGATAGATGGACTAGTAGTCCTGAGATTCTCAATATCTCTACACAGGGGTCAATAGACCGAGACTAACAGGAAAATGACACATATATATTATATATGTCCACACAGGACTAAAATGTAAAAAAAATGTTTTTTAATAATATTTACAATCAAATAATATATAAAGGGGGTGTGATTAAAAGTCCTCATAAGAGGCTACCACCTAGGGGTGTGTAAGTACAGTAAGTCTTCAGTCTAAGCATATTCCAAGGTGCTACAACCTGAATGTGCCACTGTATTAACTTTTTGCTTGAATTAACATACTACAGTATCACATTTATTATTTTCATTAGTATGAAATAAATTAATGTTGGAAACATGGAAATTGTTTTTTTTTTGTGTCTCTATACAATATATCAGACCCACCTATAGTAGTATAAGAGGTGGGAGACAATGCAGTATCATGGATAGAAACACACACCTATATATCTAACTGGTGCAGCAGCACAATGCAGATCTCAGACTGAATCGTCTATTCAATATATATATAGAATATATATATATATATATATATATATATATATATATATATATATCCCTTGCTGCAGTGGAAGCGCTGTATGCTGGTTGTGTAATACGAGCTTGAGACAAAAGGTGGCACTGAGTGCTCATTTGCATGTCATTTCCCAGAATCCCTTGCTGCAGTGGAAGCGCTGTATGCTGGGTGATAATGGGGAAAGACAGGGTTGCAGACCTGTCTAAGACATGCAAATGAACATACAGTAATATTTACAGTTGGTTTATATATATTTACATATATATATACATATATATATACATATATATATATATATATATATATATATATATATATATATATATATATATATATATATATACTGGACACCCAAAAAGCTACTATTGAACCCCCAAAATAACCACAACATATATATAAGCATATGAGTGTCACAGAGGTGTGCTACTGAGCATGGCAATATATTTAAAATCAGAGACAGAACATAAAACACAGACGGCGTGCCGAATCAGCTGCTGCTGTTTACCATCCATCCGGACGCCCTTCCCGGCGTGCTGCAGGAGTTCCTGCTTGACGAGTCACATCCACGAGCAGACGGAGACGCCAGCTAGCAGAGAGCAACTTTAAAAACGAGAAGGGATACTCTCTAAATTATCCACTGCCTGCAAACCTATTCCATCTGGTGAGTAGGCATTGCAATCATCATCATTGGTGCTACGGAGTATTAGAACCATTAATTCATTCATTTTATTTGTTCATATAATATATGTCCATGTGTATTGTGCATTATATTAATTATTAATTGTTATTAAATGTTTTTATTGTGCTAAATTCACCTATTCAGTTCTCAGCTGTTATATGTTGTCTTAAGTGTTGTTTGTCTTACATTTTAACAGTATTACGCTATGTGTTGTGCTTTTTCTTTTCTTTCAAGCACACCGTGAGGAGCCACGTTTCTTCACAGCCAACAGGCTTGGTTTTCATATATCCTTTTGTAGTAGTTGTTAATATAGGCGCCCAAGGAAACTATCTTTTGTCAGTAATTCCTACACTGTTATTTTTAAGAAATAAAACCAAAATCATATAAACAAAATCCTATCCCTTTCAGGGATCTAACTACACATCAAAATCAGTCTCTCTAACAGCTGCTGGCCAACTAACCTGGTTCCCCAGCTTAAAACAATGCTCTCTCATTTAGGGTCACTAGATACAGCACAGTCTTTTAGCAACAGCAATAACCATTTGTTTTGTCTTATCTGTTCGTGGTGGGAACTCGGTCCCAAGTGTCCAGGCAAATCCTCTGGTACTGTGATACTTGGAGGGGCCGTCCACCCTGAAACTGGAAACAGGGGAGCAGCAATACCCCCAGCCTCCAGGCTCTAAGGAGAGAGAGTGAAATGCAAAACCTCTCTGTTCTAAATACCTGTGCATGTGATTAGAAGAGCAGGTGAGGGAGAACTAGAGCCATTGTAATCTGTGGTCTGGATTTTCCATCCAGCTGCCTGAGTTAATGGGAAGCTGTGGAACGGATCATTTTTAACTATTCCTGCACTTTCTGACCTAAAATGGGGCAGAAAGCTGCCTAATATCTTTGGAGTATGTCACAGTATATATATATATATATATATATATATATATATATATATATATATATATATATATATATATATACATATATATTATGAGTATACCTCAATATATGTCTACATGCCACAGTGTGTAATTGTAGGAGGCATGTATAACCACATGTGTACACACCATGCCCGTATCCACAGTGAACATCTCTCACATATCCAGCGTGGAACATCCCATAGGTGTTGCCACACACACCAACACAGTTTCAGACCACTATATGTGTTCCGATGTCTACAATCTATATACAGTATAGTGGAAATGGTAAATTCCTGAAAAGGACTGTGTGTGTACATAAGGGCTATGAAATAAACGTGTGGTTAGAAGTAACGATACAAGCCGTGTATTTCGATCCCAAAGTGTCTATATCTTTTCTACAGTACCTCGTACAAAAGTCGTTTTTATCTTGTTCTTCACATAAAGGGCAAGTGTCCTTCCTCTTCTGTCCTTTCCAACTACAGTCTAGTGGTCATTTTATTTCACAAACTACAAGCATTTGTACACATTGCCCAACATATTTTGTTACTGCTTTCATCATCCTTTCTGTTTCCCCTTTACACTTCCTCCTGCCTGTGTTATTCATAATTTCCTTATTTAAACAGGGTTCTCCCCTGGATATGTTCACACCCAGCCCCTGTAGCATCATAACCCAACCCCACCACATAATATATACAGTAGTTGTGTTAAAAGGAGTGCTGGGATTGTATAGAAGTGTATATCATCTATAGAAGAAAGGGGTCTTTTTTGTCTTTTGTTTACCCCTGTATATGTTTCCTGCTGCAATATCCCACCCAATCGCTAATTTCACTGCCCCCCACAGCAAGTTTAAATAGTTACTAATAATGCATCTATACTGCTCACTAAGGTCCAGATACACTAAGCCAAGTTTATTTTAAAATAATGCTAACCTAAGTTAACATAAGGTCAATTGTAGCGCCTCTCCACTAAAGAGAATAATATGAGAGAGAAGAGCGCTTTCTAATTTTATTACCAGTCGCCAGTGGTTTATATATCCCCTCAAGTGTCCCTCCAAATCAATTAGGGACTCATGCCTCTGCTGAAAAAGAAGCACACCTGAGCGATATGCTAATCGTATTGCAAAAAATATTTAAATGAGTCCTGTCCCACACCAACTATATAGAATTGATAATAAGCCTAAAGCAATAACTGGAATCAAGTCAGACCCAACAGGGACTAGAACCAACAACCACTGCTTTTCTATGCCACAGCTCTAGCAGTGTGAGCTAAACCAGCTCATATGGGAATATTATTGTCACATCCTACTTTTGAGCTGCTCGCTGCTCACACATGTAGCTAATCTAGCTATTAGTGTATCTCACAGGTATCTCAGGTGTGCTCCACAAGGAACATTTAACTGTCAACCAGGAAGTGGAAGTGGTCTGCTTTTCAAGGAAGTCAGGGGGAGGGAGCTACTACAGGTATATGCGCTAATTTTGGTGCTACATGACGGATATGCACAAAAATGGCTACGGGTATAAAAGAACAGGGCCAAAAATATTCACTGTTCCATCTACCAGAATGTCAGACACATACTGAATTGAAATTATTTATTTTACAATAAATAAAACTCTACAAGCGGCAGGAAGCTGTTCCACTTGCTTCCCACAGAAAACCAAGTGTTATTGGGTTGACAAGTCTAAGGCACCTTAGGAAAGGCGTATGGTGTCAGACCCAACATGATCAGAAGTTCAACCCACACAATCTCCTTTATTCAGAACAACAGCTCTAGCAATGTGAGCTAAACCAGCTGATGGGTTGCAGTGCACACTGTCTACTAACAGCATATCTCCAAGGATATCGATTTTGCTGATGTGAGGATCCGCCACCATGGTGGCCGGTGTCCATCTCCTCACTTAGAAATACCTGCTGCCATGGACATTCAGGAGACACAGTCTCAAAGCCCCGTTATGCACGCGTGCGGATCTTGTGCGATCTGTCCGCCGCTGGCTCCACCTCCGCCCCCTGCTCCGGCGCGTGGCGTGTGCTTTCGTCCAGCCTTCCCTCTGACTCACGCCTTAGTCTCCGTCCCCGTTCTGGTGACGGACAGGACCGGCGTGGGAGTGACTTGCGCTCCAGGTCCCGCCCCCTGACCTCAGTGACACGCGCGGGTCGGCGCACGCTCGGTCCCGCCTTCTTGCCAGATCAGGCTGCATCATAGGGCACACCTGCGTGCACCAGCAGCCTATAGGATCCTGTTTCCTGACACCGCCCTGGCTCTTCATTGGAGGATCTCTCTTTATATACCCTCTTGCTCCAGACTCTCTTTGCTGAGCATAGTTTTGTGTGACGCTGTATCTTGCTACATCCTGTTCCTGTATTCTCCTGCCTTGCCTTGTCTGCCTTGCCTGTTGATCCTACCGCTGCCTGACCCTGCTACATACCTTGGACTCCACACCTCTCTACTCCTGATCCGGATTTGCACCTACCATTCTCCAGTCTCCAATCCTGAACTTGCCTGCGTACCCCGACGATCCGCTACTCTCCAATCCTGACCTGGCAAGTACCCTCTACTATTCTCACGTCTATAATCCTGGCCTGGCTTGCCCGACCAATCTACTTTCTAGGCGCGCCCGCGTGGCTCTGGGTTGGCGTTACTCAATAAACCTACCTCAGCACCATGGTCGCGCTTCGTTTGTGATGAGCTACGCGTTACAGCTGATTGTATTTGTAACCTTGAAAGCACTTCAAGGACAAAGTGATAATATTTACTGAGGGCTATGAGTTACTGAGTCAAGGTGATATTTAATAAAAGTTGAACAGAACATGAGCAACCTCACTCTACTGGGTTAGAAGAAAATGGGTGCCATCTTCTGCTCTAGTGATTACACAGTTATAACTGCGCTTTGATAAGTAAGCACTATTATTACTTGTAGACAAATATTCTTGGTACTATCTGGATTTTATACATTTGCATCTTATTAGACCAAATCTTTGCAATCTCATTTATATAGATTATACACAGGGGCATTAAATCCCTTCTACTACATGTTCCCAGGGGAATAGCTATAGCCCAGGCAGCCCGGGCAAAGCCCAGGGGCCTGTGCTCTTGGGGGGCCCAGTCTCCCCCCTGTCGGCGGCCCGGCTCCCTGGCCGCTCATTAATTTCCTGCAGTGGGCAGGAAGCACATAGGGAAATCCCTTCCTCTGCATGTGGGCGGGGCCTGGGTCAGGAGGAGGGGCCGGAGATACAGTAGGGCGGACAGAGGGGAAATTCCTTCCTCTGCAGAGCCTCTGTAGGTGGGCGGGCCTAGTTCAGGGGGCGGGGCCTCAAGTAGTGCAGCGTGGGGCTGGAGCTGCAGCCTTAGGCTGCGGTCCCAGTCACTGCTACAGCACACGCCTCGGCGTGCGCTGTGCGTATAAGCACCGCCCCTCAATGGGGCTGGGCCTAGTACGCACCTTCCCGCTGAAGGTGCAGCCGCGCCGTACTGCAAGGTTTTTTAAAACTCAATGAAATTGAGTTTAGAACTTGCGACGGATGGCAACGCCCCGCAAATACCCGACCACGCCCCCTCCCATCACAATCTCCCTCTCTCCTGAAGACCGCAGATCGCGGTTAGCGCTATGCACGCGCCGCCCCCCCTCCCCCCCGCCGCCGGGCGCGCATGTCACAGTGATGACTGGGATTGCAGCCTGAGAGACAGGCTGGGAAAGGTGAGAGGGAGGGGAAGGGTTAAATCACAGGGGTAAAACACAGACATGAAAGGGAAAGGATACAGGAAGGAAGAGACACAAAGAGACAATGTACAAGAGAGAAATACATAAGAGGAAAAAGAAAGACATGAGGGAAAGAGAGGGAGAGGGAGAGGGAGAGGAGAGAGAGATCAAAGAGAGGGCAGAAAGAGACCAAAGAGAGCAAGAGACCAAAGAGAGGAGAGCAAAGAGAGGAGAGCAAAGAGAGAGAGAGCAAATAGAGCAGAGAGAGAAGAGAGCAAAGAGAGACAGAGAAGAGAGCAAAGAGAGAGAGAGAGCAAAGAGAGACAGAGAGCAAATAGAGCAGAGAGAGAAGAGAGCAAAGAGAGACAGAGAAGAGAGCAAAGAGAGAGAGAGAGCAAAGAGAGACAGAGAGCAAAGAGAGAGCGAGAGAAAAGAGAGAGCGCAAAGAGAGAGCGAGAGGAGAGAGAGAGCAAAGTGAGAGAGAGCAAAGAGAGAAAAAGCAGAGAGATAAGGCATAAAGAGATCAAAGAGAGGGCAAAAAGAGACCAAGGAGAGACCAAAGACCACAAGAGACAAAAGAGAGAGAGAGGAGAGAGCAAAGAGAGAGAGAGAGAGAGCAAAGAGAGAGAGAGCAAAGAGAGAGACAGAGAGAGCAAAAAGAGAGAGAGAGAAGAGAGAGCAAAGAGAGAGAGAGAGAGAGCAAAGAGAGAGAGAGAGCAAAGAGAGAGACAGAGAGAGCAAAAAGAGAGAGAGAGAGCAAAGAGAGAGCAGAGAGAGCAGAGAGAGAGAGAGAGAGAGAGAGCAGAGAGAGCGCAAAGAGAGAGAGAGAGAGAGAGAGAGAATCATAAGGGGACCCTGAATTTGTTACCCAGGGGCCCGCACATAGTTACATAGTAGATGAGGTTGAAAAAAGACGTAGGTCCATCAAGTTCAACCTATGCTAAATTTAGACAACAGATACTTTATCCTATATCTATACTTACTTATTGATCCAGAGGAAGGCAAACCAAAAACCCCATTAAGGGGAAAAATTAATTCCTTCCTTACTCCAAGAATTGGCAATCGGATTAATCCCTGGATCAACATCCTTCCCATGTATACTTATTTGGTATATCCCTGTATACCTTTCCCATCTAAAAAGATGTCCAACCTTTATTTGAACAAATCTATTGTATCTGCCATCACAGTCTCCATCGGTAATGAATTCCACATTGTAACTGCCCTTACTGTAAAGAACCCTTTCCTTTGTTGCTGGTGAAATTTCCTTTCCTCCAACCTCAAGGGATGGCCTCGAGTCCTTTGTACTGCCCGTGGGATGAATAGTTCTTTTGAAAGCTCCTTGTATTGTCCCCGAATATATTTGTATATAGTTATCATATCCCCTCTTAGACGCCTCTTTTCTAATGTAAATAAATCTAATTTAGCTAGCCTCTCCTCATAAGTTAGAATGTCCATCCCCTTTATTAATTTGGTGGCTCTTCTCTGCACTCTCTCTAGTTCTATAATGTCTTTTCTTAGGATTGGTGCCCAAAATTGTACTCCATATTCAAGGTGTGGTCTTACTAATGCTTTGTAAAGGGGCATAATTATGTTTACTTCCCTTCCATCCAGTGCCCGTTTGATGCAAGATAAGATCTTGTTTGCCTTTGCAGCTACTGCATGACATTGGGCACTATTGCTAAGCCTGCTGTCTACAAGCACTCCTAAATCCTTCTCCATCAAGGATTCCCCCAATATATCTCCATTTAATTTGTAAGTCGCCTTTTTATTCTTGCATCCCAAATGCATAACCTTACATTTATCTGTATTAAACCTCATCTGCCATTTACCTGCCCACGTTTCCAGTCTCTCCAAGTCCTTCTGAAGAGAAATTACATCCTGCTCTGATTCTATTACCTTACACAATTTAGTATCATCAGCATAGATGGAGACTTTGCTCTCGATCCCAACCGCAAGGTCATTAATAAAAAAGTTAAAAAGCAGGGGTCCCAGTACCCATCCTTGAGGTACTCCACTCACGACTTTAGCCCAACCTGAAAAAATTCCATTTATGACAACCCTCTGTTGTCTGTCCAACCTCTTGTGTGAAACCGTATCAAAAGCCTTTGCAAAATCTAAGTAGACCACATCAACTGCATTACCCTGGTCTAAATTCCTACTTACCTCCTCAAAGAAACAAATAAAGTTAGTTTGGCAAGATCTATCCTTCATAAATCCATGCTGACTATTACTAATAATTTTGTTTTCCATTAGGTATTCCTGAATATTATCCCGTATTAAACCTTCAAGTAGTTTCCCTACTATTGAAGTCAGGCTTACAGGTCTGTAATTTCCTGGTTGTGATCTAGCTCCCTTTTTAAATATAGGCACCACATCTGCTTTACGCCAATCTTGAGGTACTGAGCCTGTGGAAATGGAGTCCTTGAATATTAAATATAATGGTTTTGCTATTACATGTTTAGCTACGCCACTGTATGTACCTATCTATTTAAGCGGTCTCTTTCACTGTGACTTATCCTCTGAAGAAGTCAACGTGTGGTTGAATATATTTAGATTTCTCATTCTGTATTATCAAACAAGCTCTAAATTGGGAGTTGTTGTTCTGCAAATATTAAATATACAGGCTTTGTTCATTGCTTATCATTTTGCTTAAATTACCACTAAGTACTAGGTCCAGTACACATTGTGGTCTGATTACCCCCTGATCTTGTATTTTTTATAATTACGTTTTCTTTTATTATTCACTTAATTCTGTCTCTTAATAAATGTATAACTTTTTAACTCACTGCTCCTGCCTTTCTTCTCCAGTTGGATTTAGTCTTTAGAAGTTTTCTAGTATTATCTGTATTTAATATGGGTGTCTCCCTGCTTGCCAAACTCCCACTTGCCCCCATTCTACCTCCATGACTCCTTGCTACTTCCCCTTCCCTATCTATTCTATTTAGTTCATTATCTGTTTCTTGTCCCTCCCCCCTCCCTCCTGTCCCTGGATTGTATATGTATTAAATGTTTCCTTGTCCAGGTGATTATACACCTCTTCGAATGGATTGCCTTTTGTTCTCTCTCTTCTTTTTCTAATAGATATTAAATAAAACCTTAAAGTCTTATTATTAAATATATATATATATGTGTGTATATATATAGATATATATATATATATATCTATATATATAATAAATAGATAAGAGCAAGGCACTCCGTCAGGTAGATGAAAGTGTGTGCAAATCCTATATAAACCAAATACAGGCATACCCCGCATTAACGTACGCAATGGGACCGGAGCATGTATGTAAAGCGAAAATGTACTTAAAGTGAAGCACTACCTTTTCCCACTTATCGATGCATGTACTGTACTGCAATCATTATATACGTGCATAACTGATGTAAATAACGCATTTGTAACAGGCTCTATAGTCTCCCCGCTTGCGCACAGCTTTGGTACAGGTAGGGAGCCGGTATTGCTGTTCAGGACGTGATGACAGGCGCATGCGTGAGCTGCCGTTTGCCTATTGGGCGATATGTACTTACTCGCGAGTGTACTTAAAGTGAGTGCACTTAAAGCGGGGTATGCCTGTAGGTAATACGTATTTATGTCTCACTAAATACAAAATCTTTTGACTACCTCGTGGAGTGCTGCCTCTGATATTCAGTCACACGGTATCGTATTACCTATCTATATATATATATATATATATATATATATATATCTATATATATATATATATATATATATATATCTCCAACAACTATATAGTTGGTATGGAAATCCTTTTAGAAAGTGTGGGACGGGACTGATTTAAATATACTTTGCATAGACATTAGCATATTGCTCAGGTGTGCTCCTTTTCAGCAGAGGCATGTCTCCCTAATTTATTTGGAGGGACACTTGAGGGGATATATATATAGAACTGGTAACTGCTAATAAAATTAGAAAGGTCTCTCTCAAATCAGTCCAGATTGTAATTAATGGCGAATTTAAATGAATTCGCCCAGATCGTCAAGCATGAAATCTGCATGCTGATTTTGATGTGTGGAACGGATTTTGGCAACCTAATTTTGACAGTTTCGCCCATCTCTAGTGAGCAGAACGAGGGAGCAAAGTGCATTAAGAAGAAGGACCAGCCCAGAGGAACCTAGCACTTCATGTATGTCTGATATTGTGTGCATTGATGGAAAGCACAGGGACATGTGAGTAGATCTATGTAACCGGCACTTAACCCTGTTTTAAAAAAGGCTTCAATATAAGCCTGTAGTTGTCTGAGGAATCCAGCAAGGAGTTGGTTAATTGCAGCTAGACAGTTAACCAGTCTCCACTTGGCTAATTAGACAGCTAGAAAAGCCTCCTGCTGGGAACTGACAGAGAGATTCTTGAGCAGACAGAGGGACTGTGTGCTGTCAGCAAGACACCAGGGACCAGACCCTCTATACCAGGGTGCAGCGAACCCAAAACCCGCCAGAGGCTGGCCCCTCAACGGACACCAACCCAGATTCAGAGCCTGACACAAAGAGCCCCGACTTACAGGTACCTCTTTAGACTTTGAGGTCATTGGTTGGTAGGAGGCGTATCCTCCCAGCCCTGCAGATAGGGACTGGGGAAGTGAGTTAGCCCTTACAAAGAATAGGATGTTTTATTTATTTTGTGGTTTCTGCAATGTTTAAAGTGACGGGCTGAATAAAGTCATGGTTTAATTACCCCCAAAGCTGTCTCCCTGGTTGTACCTCTGCACATGTCTCATACAATCTAGCATGTGTTTTATACTATTTTCTATAAAGGATACTACGCTATTTTTGGTGTTTTATGTGTGCTCACACCCATAGGATACACTACTTCTCAAAGGAGCCTGGAAGCCCCTCTTGAGATGAGAACATCAATCACCATTCCATGAAGTGATGGACTTTATGTATTATTATACAACATCCCATTAAGGAGTGTTTACTGGGTGCAGTGGTGTTGCTATTGTAATTTTTAATTAAAGGAGCTTTCTGAAAGTTCATGTGCACTCTATCACATGCTGACTGACTCAAAGAACCCCAACAGGCGGATATGTCTTCCACTCCCTCGGCAAGAGACACACTCGTCCCCACAATGCTGTATCTTTCTGTGTATTTCACAATTCTGCTTTTAATGTATAGTTTACACCAGTGTAGCTGGTAAAGACATTCGGAGGACTCCTGTATCGCACATGCAGACTTTTCTAAAGATTGGGTGTTACAGTGACTAACTTCCTGTCCTCTGGCATATTTGCTGATTTTAATGATAGGCTGCATTTTGTGGTTAAAAACTCAATTTAAAGTTCCCTTCCCGAGTAATACAGGCTGGTGTGGTAAACTTGTTATTGGCAGCAGTCCAACTATGCTATAAAAAAACCTCCATTGAGCAACCTTACTATATATGATCTTCCTTAAACAAACACGTAGCATAGAAACACAGGGGCCTATATACTAAGCGAGGGGTGCTCAAAGCCAGTCCTCAAGCCCCCCCCAACAGGTCAGGTTTATAGGATATCCCAGCTTCAACACAGGTGGCTCAATCAGAGGCTCAGTCAAAGACTGAGCCTCTGATTGAGCCACCTGTGCTGAAGCAGGGACTGATTGAGCCACCTATGCTGAAGCTGGGATTGTTTGAGCGAGCTGTGCTGAAGCTGGGATTGATTGAGCCACCCCTGCTGAAGCTGGGATATCGTGAAAACCTGACCTGTTGGGGGGGGGGGGGGAGTTTGAGGACTGGAGTTGACCAGCCTTGTACTAAGCGTTGGCATATTTGGTGTTAAATTGCCGCGCTAAAATCACAAATTATTTGTGCTCAACTAAAAGGAGGCACAGGACAGTGGTACATTATTATGTGAGTATATCATTATATACATTACTAAGTGATCTGTTGTTATTATAGTGGTCGTAGGACTATCCCAACGAGGTTTTGAGGAGTGGGTTCCAACCCACTAACTCTTACCTTCAGGGTATATATATATGTCTCTTCATGGACCTCATACTTTTTGAGAGTCACTATTGTTATCTCTACTGATTATACATCACTAGCCTCATGCCCTGTGCCTCTGCTTATGCGTAGTAGAGTTGGAACCATATCTCATTATGTTAATAAACCTCAGATTTATAGGAGTTCAGACCCGTTGTTTGTGCAGTTCTCCGGTAGCATAGGAGGCTGCCCTGCCTCTATCTCATCCATCACTTGATGGATTAAACTATATATCCAGGAAGCCTATAAAACATAGTCACCTAGATTGTCCATAAGTACAAGTTTGTGTGTGTGTGGCCGGGGGGGGGGGGGGGGGGGTGGTGGTGGAGGGGGAGGGAATGAGTTTGATGAGGGGGGATAAAGGGAGCGGGATTGGGTGAGAGTATGGTAATTGATGAAGAGTGGTGGAGAGATGGGGTGAAGGGGGAGTGAGTGAGGAAGAGGGGGGGTAAGAGTGAGATGGGGGAGAGAAATACATGGAAAGAGGGGGGAAATAGAGGAGCTGGTTTGCGAGGTGTGAAATGGACTTGCAAGACCGTGAACAGTGGGTGGGGGGCCCAGTCGTAACTCTAGTCCTGGGCCCCAGGAAATCTGTTGATGACCCTGGGTGGCCCTCATATATACCCTGAAGTCCTCAGTAAGGAAGAAACTGGAGCCGTAATTGGCACGAATGCTAATATTTTGGACAATTAGCAAAACGGTGCCATCCCTTGTGTTTGAAGTTGTACCAATGGATGGGAAAAAAAGACAGGGCTCATAGTGAGGGACCCTTGGGGGAGGTCACGTGGGCAGGACCCCACCCTGTGTAAGTGTACATAGGATAACTGGAAAAGTAACATTCTGGCAAAATATAGAAGGGACCACTATTATAATAGATAGTCCACCCCATGGGGGATACTCAGGGAGGGTTACAGGTAAAGAGCGGGATGTTTTCTGTGCAGCTGGAAAAATGGAAACACTAAGGGGCCTATGCACTAAGCGGCGGGGGAAAAAATCGCTGGGCTGTTTAAATGGCCAGTTTTGACAGCGTTGCTATCACGGTGTGCAGAAAGCCCCGAATACTTGTGATACCAACATTTGCGAAACTGGCAAGAAGCCAGCGATGTGATGATCGCCTCTCTGAAATGGGCTCACCCGGCGAATTCTTTCTGCTGCAGAGAGAGAGAGAGAGACGCCTCTCCCTGCGCAAATCTCGACATAGATCAAAAGTATTTAATATAAAATGTAATACTAGTGTATTGTAGCAGGGGTCTCCGGAGCAGAACCTCGTTGATTAGAGGTCCGGTGACCCCCTGCTTCCCAAAATACAGGCCCCGTTATGGGGTGCCAGTATCTCCTATGCATTGTATTCCCACGGTCAAGTGACGCACCCCATAACGGGGCCTGTATTTCGGGAAGCAAGGGGTCCCCAGACCTCAAATCAACGCGGTTCTGCTCCGGAGACCCCTGCTACAATACAGTAGTATTAAAACCCCCCAAAAAAATTGAACAAATTCGTTACCGGAACGGCTATCCGCTATGGTAATGAAGCTGCTTTAATGTCATTTTTATTAATAGTGTGCGGGAGCAAAGGGTCTCCTGAGATGAACCGCATTGATTTCAGACTCAGGGACCCCTGCTTCCTGAGTTACAGGCCCTCGTATGGGGCGCCGATATCTCTTTCATTATTTAAATCCACCGGTCACGTGACGCGGAGGATTTAAATGGTGGTGATACCGGCACCCGATGCCCTATATCACATGGTATTACAGCCAATGGGATTGAAGACAATCCCATTGGTTGCTGTACCATGTGATAGGTTACATTAGTTCAAAAGGATGTGACATCATCCCTTAAAGTGATGTCACATCCTTTTGAACTAATGTAACCTATCACATGGTATAGCAACCAATGGGATTGTCTTCAATCCCATTGGCAGTAATACCATGTGATATAGCCATGTGGTTTTAAGGATGTGACGTACCTCCCTTGGAGATGACGTCACATCCTTAACAAAAAAAGGAGGCGGGCACATGATACAGCGTCCAATCAGATTGGAGCTGTACCATCTCCCCAGAAAATGTTATGTCACAGGCCTTATATAAGGCCTGTATGTCTCATTTAACAGGAAGAAGACGACGAGAGAACATCATGTTCTGGATTTACCATTGGGTTTTGGAGTGACTGATGAAGATAGAAGATTAAAGAAAAGAAAGAAATAATGACAGATGAAGAAAGAAGACGGTAATAGAAGATAAAAGAAAGAAGAATTTTGTTACCTTTTCTGGATCTTCAAGGTGGATGACGTTGGATTGACTCTGATGACATCACAGTACGAGAGCTTCCTGATATGCCGGGATTCAGAGGGGCACTGCTTCTAAAGGTAAGAAAAATATTGAATGTATGTAATTTTATTTTTCAGATTTTTTTATTTTTATGTTTTTCATTATCCATTGACTGATAATGTATTAATCTTTGCCCCTTTAGGGTACAGATAAATATAGTGATAGCCAATGTATTTTCTGGCAAATGCTAGTTTTCTATTGACTTTTATTTTTTCTATTTCTGTTTATTGTTTGGATGAAATTGTTTAGAATTTGGATGGCTTGTTTTTAGTACATTTTGTTGGCTAGTGGTTTTATCTGTTTAATAGTTTACTTGGATAGTTGTTTATTTAATTGTATTGTTTTGGAATAACATACGGTAATTGTAATAATTTTGCTATTTTGGTGATAGATAATTATTTGTGATCTGTTCTATTAGGCTATTTAGTTATTTTATTGTTGGGGTGTTTAGGTGCTTCTGTATGTAGCCTTGAGCTCCCGCAGCTCCTTGAGACCCCCCTCCCCTGGAGCAGCTCGAGCGCGGGTGCCGAAAGACCCGACGGCTGCTTCCAAGGATGGGGGCTGGAGCAGGGAGCAGCGCGGCTTCCCCTGCCTGCGGCCGGTTGCCGGGGATGCGATCGGGCCGTTGCTAAGGCCGCGATCGCGTCTCTAAGGTCCCGGCGGCCGGTGAAGCAGGGCGCCGCCATTGGGATGCGGGTTGCGCATGCGCAGGGACGCGTAGGCGCAGGGAGAGCCCCAGAGACAGGGCAAAGTAACGCGAGCATAGGGACAGCTCAGGGAAGGTTGAGACAGCCCGGGAAAGCTTGTGCAAGCGCAGTGCAGGGTAGGAAAAGCCCGCGAACCCCTAGCCTACCAGGGAAGGTTCTGAGCTGGGACTACATATCCCATGAGCCTCTGTATGCCCCACGTGACACCAGGGAGCCAATAGGGCTTAGGAAGGCTAGGCAGGCAAAGAGATACATTGTTTGGGCTGGAGCACGTTTGTCAGTTGGAGCTGGGGAGCTGTGAAGGAAGGAAGGGTGCAGAGAGCATGTGCAGCTCCTGCATCGAGTAAGGTCCCCACATCCCAAGTAAGGCCCCAACTCCCCACCAGGTTAGTGGGTAAGTGCTGAGGGACGGCCCAAGACAGGGACGCTGCCCTTAGTGCGTGTGTGTGTGCTGTCTTGTCAGGGTCACGGCTGGCAGGGCTGTGAGGCCTAACAAGAAGGCATAGTGCTAGTGTGCAGCAAGTTGCTGTACGCGTTACGAAGTGCACTAACAGGCCTAACACATTAATTAGTGACTGCGCAGTCACCCACGTTCTCTACTAGAGTGCGGGACATTAGGTGGGGGATTCTCGGGACACTGGGTGGGATCACCTAGTGTTGGGAAGCGTCCTGCGCGACGCAGTAAGTGTCTCCTCTAGAGAGGGACACAGGTTATTATGATATTGCGTGATCTGTTTTCTTGTATGTTCAGTAAAGTCCCTAGTTAATATATATATCTGTGTGAGTATCGATTATTGTGATTGTCCTGCGAGGAACCACTCCCCCTCTGGTGGGAGCCATCGCAGGTGGAGGCGCTGCATCGTTGGAAGTAAGTATCCTTAGTATAAATGACCCAGGTTCCCCATGGCGGAAGCTCAGCCCTCCTGTGAGCCAACAGGTATAGCACCACACTGAGAAGTAGTCAGATACACCTACACACCCCAATCTCACTTAGGGGGGGGGGGGAAAGAGGGCTACATGTATTTATGTGATTATTGTGTATTTTTGGCCTTAATTATTTTTATTAGGTTGACCATTGAGTAATAGTGGCCTATCATGCCCATATTACAGTATATGGGTATGATATACCACTGTGCCAATCAGTGGGTACAGGGTGGGTATATTGGGTCGGGGTGGGTTTTTAGGCATCGCCGGTGGGTAGTGGGGGGTGGGGGTTAACCCCTTAATTACTACAGCGGTTATTAACCACTACGGTAATTAAGGGTTATGGGGCCATTAGATTGTATTATTTATTGTATTCTTTCTGGCAACAGAGGAAATGGACTTGCAGTATGCTGATGAGGACGCCCTTCATGATCGCAGGGGTAAATTGAACATTTTATTTACTTTATTTATGCTGGCAGGCTAATGTTTGATTTTATAATGGGCAAATGAGCTTTTATCCATATCTGGATAATAGTAATTTTGCCCATTACTGTACTGTATGTGTGGGGGAGGGGGAGGTGTATTTATTGCAATGTATTCCACATTTTTATTTTGCAACAGGATTGGTACCGCAGTCCAGCGGTACCGCCAGTTCCTCTCTCGCCGCTTCTCGGCAGCTTCTTACCACCTTCCTACCAACTTTTCCTGGTGGGAGGACTTTGAGAGGAAATCTCCATTCTAGAGCCATGATTAGCCCCAATAAGCTAATCGGGGCTACCAGAATTGCGCGAGTTTGAAAACCTGCTGGCAAGTGGCTTAAAATTATTTGGAGGAGTCCATAAATATTCCTGCCATTCTGGATTAAAAAAAATCTATACACTGAATAACTCACTTATTTAGATAGAACAATTACTCAGAGAGCTCCTTACATAAACAGCATGTATATGGGTTGTACAATTAATTTCCCAAATGGGCCGGATAAGAGAGAGTAGAAAGGTTGGAAGAGTATTGTGATGCCATGTGATTTGGCAATGATGTGTGTGCTCTTTAAATTTTGCAACTTTTGGATTAAACTAAGAAACACATGAAATATACATTTTAGGTATATATCAAATAAATTAAACATAGGAAGGATATTAATCCATGGAGAAATCTGATTTCCATTACTGGAGTCAGAAGGAATTAATTTGTCCTCCCATGAAACACAATTGGATAATGTTTCACTGGGATTTTTTGTTGTACCTTCCTCTGGTTCAATATAAAATACAAATATATCATGAGTGTCTCAGTCAACTAAATGTAACATAGGTCGATCTCAATGGACATAATGTCTTTTTTCCCCCCAAAACTTGTCTACTATGTAACGATGTCACTATACTGTATGTTAACCATGCTGGCGAACTCTCTCTATTTATTTGGGAGACTCCCTCAGACTTTGCTAGATGTATCATTTCTCAACTTTCTCTGTGGAAAAAATAAGTGAACTCAGATCAATGTAAAGTCCATGGACAGTGGGCAGATCCTCCACATTTTTCTACCGGACCTCAATGGGAAAAAAAAGAAGCTTTTTTGAGCCAGTATGGGGTTACTCCCTTTGCTGCCGCAGACGGGACTGCATGGCGATGCTTTGCAAGTCCCTCTGGCAGCGAAAAGAGTTAACGGTCCAACTGTGAAAAATGGTAGAGAAGGTGCTTTATTTATTTATATTTGCCAACACTAAAACAAGAGGACTTAGCGCGGACAGGGTTTTTTTTAACCCACAACCATACTTTTTGTAATCTTTCTCCCTGCCTCTCTGTTAATTCTACAATTAACTCCCTCTACCCCCCCCCCCATCCCCACCCCCTGCACACTGCTGATGGATGGATGGTCCTGTGTCTCACTGTCCCTTACCCCCTATACCCCCCCACCCTGTATCCTCACCACCTGCACACTGCTGATGGATGGATGGTCCTGTGTCTCACTGTCCCTTACCCCCTATACCCCCCACCCTTTATCCTCACCACCTGCACACTGCTGATGATTGGATGGTCCTTTGTCTCACTGACCCTTTCGTGCATTTATTGCCCTGTCTGTTTATTCATTCTCTGCATCTGCCTTAGATGGCTATTTTTCTTTTTTACATCTGTGATAAGCTCACAGAATCTCTGTAAATCAGTATTGCGGACCTGAAGAAGAGAGGGAGAATTCTGGAAAGCTTGTCTTATAATATCAATTGTTAGTCCAAATAAAAAAGGTATCACCTAATACTGAAGAACTAATTTACTCTGCACTATCGCAACTGGACTAACATGGCTATTTCTACTTAAGACATTATTTATATTGCAAATTCAATATATATTGCTTATTGAATATAGGGGTTTAAGAAATTTGAAATTCCACTAGGGGGTGCTGTAACCTCTAATACAAAAGTTCACTTCAGCTGAGTGAACTGCCTTCATATGTAAGGGTTGACCAGTGGAATCGCGTTCTAAAGATGGGTAACTGAACCCCATACCTTGTTCAAATGTGGAGATTAAAGGTGTGGGCCCACAGCATGTACACACCCTGTGTTATAGAATGTCCTGCAAGGTGTTTTCCCCGTTTTCCGCGTCCTTACACTGTATGTGATCGCTTGGCAAGATGCCTGCTCATGAGGACAAACAACATACCTGTACCGTGAATAATATCACAGGGAGCGGCAGAAGCGGAGCCGCCGAAATCAACTGGAATTAACTGAACAACAGGAAAAAGTGGTTATACAGGAAAAATAATCCATCTCTGGATAAACCAACCATACACTTGAATCTGGTATCAATAAAAAATAACTTAGATTAAGACTACCTGTATGAAGGGACAGGTGCATTACTTCAAATTAAAAAAGCAGAGGCAAATATGAGGTTATATATAGTCAGAATTAACCTCATCACTTCCAGCAAGTCCTGTTTGATCCCTCAGGCAATTAAGAGGTTAAGAAAAAAAACACTCATGTCAAAGTCAGGATACTCCTTTTATTTATGTTTAATTTAGCCTCAAACGTTTAAGAAGTATGTATGTGCTCTGCATTCAGAAGTTATACAAAATGGAACCGTAAGTTAACTTGTTGATATATCCTATTTTCTACAAGTGTGTAAAGGCTGCCAAATGAATAGGAAATCCGCTCGGGTGCTGTTTCATGTATGTGATGTAATTGGGATTCACGTGCAGCCTTTAGCAGGAGAACTCCAATAATCTCCTGTGGAGTGTGCTCCCCTAAGCAAGCTCACAGTGTGACACAAAGACACGACAACAGAAAGCACACTGAGAACCAGTATAATAAATGTACAGCAGGGCCCCGGGCATACGGCGGGTTCCGTTCTAAGGGCCCGCCATATTGTGAAAATCGCCGGAAAGCGGAACCGGCGATTTTCAGCTGTGCGCATGCGCAACCCGGCAATTTCCCCATGGTGCGTATGCGCAACCCGGCAATTTCCCCCTTGTGCGCATGCGCAACCCGGCAATTTCCCCCTTGTGCGCATGCGCAACCCGGCAATTTCCCCCTTGTGCGCGCGCAACATACGTTCTGCGAACGCAAGCTACATTCTGCTCATGCGCGGCTGAGGCAACAGCCTCTGATGAGACATGGTGAGACCCAAGACAGGGAGATCCGGATACTGCTGTAGTAGATGTTGTGGGTCAGAACCGTTCTCTCCATCAGCTGTGCTTGAAGTCTCTCTCTGCCAGTATGTTCCTTCACCAATAAAATCGGTTGTAGCAACCCCACGTGACCTACGCATTTCGCACTGCGTGCTTCGACATTTCGATTTGTGATCTCATTTATATGTGTATTCCTTCATATGACCACAGTGAACAACAGGCAATGATGTGTTTAAAGTTTGTGATGCCTAGTAAATCAATCAGATTGTTTAACCTTCCAGATAATTTTAAATAAAGTTTATCTTGCAAAGGTTTACATTGTCACCTGACATTTATGGAGGATTTTGTTTATTCAATTAACTGGTCGATGGATGCAATATATATATATATATAAAGGAGAGAGGAGAGAGCGCACGCCCCATAGTGTAAAACCGTAAATTTATTGAGGGGAAGGGGAGGGGGGGGATAAAAAATGCACTCACATGGGTACAAGTTGTAAAAGCATATCGTGATAATCACCACCATCCGGTAACTGTGTTGATGCTGTAGAAGACCCTCGGTCCCAAAGATGGATGAACCACATTGTTGCAAGAGTTCCTGGGTAGGTGGATGGTTAGGAGACAAGTTCCAAAGGTCCCAAGGAAAGAACAGCTTTGCTCGCGGGTCTCTGTGGTGTCCGGCGCTCGAGTAGATTTCCTCCTGCGCTCCGTGATGACGTAGTGTCTGTGCGTCTACGTGATGACGCTCCCTGACGTGTTTAGTCACACACGGGTGACTTTTTCAAAGGGTGGTGGGGAAGAGTGATATGTCTGCATATATATACCCTAATGGTTCCGTGGTATACAGCTGAATATAATAATAAAAGTAATCAAGGTAATCGGAGCCGAAATCGCTCCTAATGACACTGGGGAATCAATTTTCTAAGGGGCATGCAAAGCTATTACCATATATGGATATTATACTCAGTACATTAACACAGTATATAATAACAGAGGGCACAATACAATACAGAGCTAATATGACAATATCTAGATATTATTATTATTATTATTATATTCAGCTGTATACCACGGAACCATTAGGGTATATATATGCAGACATATCACTCTTCCCCACCACCCTTTGAAAAAGTCACCCGTGTGTGACGAAACACGTCAGGGAGCGTCATCACGTAGACGCACAGACACTACGTCATCACGGAGCGCAGGAGGAAATCTACTCGAGTGCCGGACACCACAGAGACCCGCGAGCAAAGCTGTTCTTTCCTTGGGACCTTTGGAACTTGTCTCCTAACCATCTACCAACCCAGGAACTCTTGCAACAATGTGGTTCATCCATCTTTGGGACCGAGGGTCTTCTACAGCATCAACACAGTTACCGGATGGTGGTGATTATTATCACGATATGCTTTTACAACTTGTACCCTTGTGAGTGCATTTTTTATCCCCCCCCCTCCCCTTCCCTCAATAAATTTACGGTTTTACACTATGGGGCGTGCGCTCTCTCCTCTTTCCTTTTTGCAGATTCCATTCGGATGTGGTTCATCCCCCTGAGAGCAGCCGGAGACCCCCAAAACCAACCTTCATTTTCATCATTGGACTATTGCCTTGAGGACTGTTTTTTACCCTCTTTATTTTCTAATTTTTATTTATCTTATTTCATATATATATTTTTGTCATTGTATTTATGTGTATGGTAATTCTCATCACAGCATTATATCATAAATAAGATATATGTGTCTATTCACCATATTAGATTAGGCACTTAGTTTAGATTCTATATTTATTCACATTAGCACATATATTTAATATATTATATCACAATTATTTCACTTACACCCTCACTAGGCGCTGCTTTATTGTTTTGTTTGTCATATATATATATATATTTGAAATAATCTATTTCTTGATTTTAACATATTACACCTAATGATGTCTCTTTGGCAAAGATTTTGAGATGTAATCTTGTATGTCTAAGAACTGTTACAGAGAAATTAAAGGTCGTGTACAAATTATATGTTGTATTCCTTTAGCTGACCACATAAATATATGTCCAGCCGTGATGTAAATCATATTTCAGTTTCATTTGCTCATAAATAAGATATATGTGTCTATTCACCATATTAGATTAGGCACTTAGTTTAGATTCTATATTTATTCACATTAGCACATATATTTAATATATTATATCACAATTATTTCACTTACACCCTCACTAGGCGCTGCTTTATTGTTTTGTTTGTCATATATATATATATATTTGAAATAATCTATTTCTTGATTTTAACATATTACACCTAATGATGTCTCTTTGGCAAAGATTTTGAGATGTAATCTTGTATGTCTAAGAACTGTTACAGAGAAATTAAAGGTCGTGTACAAATTATATGTTGTATTCCTTTAGCTGACCACATAAATATATGTCCAGCCGTGATGTAAATCATATTTCAGTTTCATTTGCTCACTGGGTATAATATATTGGACTAAATCAGAGATTCTTTGGTTCAATGCATAACGTACAGTTTGGAGGAGAGAAGACAGGGGGGGATTTGATGGTAAGAAAGTACAAATAATTTAAGTGTTTCAACAAAGTAGAGGCGGGTGGTATATTTCAGAGAAGGGCTAAAATAAGAGGTCATGCTTTGAAACTGGAATTGTGAGGAATTAGTTCTTCGTAGAAAGGGCAGGGGACTCACGGAACAGCTTCCCAAGAGAGGTGAGCAAGAGAATTAAAATGTACTTGGGATAGATACAAGACTGTCCTAAATATGAAAGAAACCAAATGATGAACTAGGACCTGAGGTTTCTCAGCGGACAGGAGAATGGGACAGGCAACGATGGGGCTTCCGGGTCCAATCGCACAGATCGGCGATCTCGCAGCATGGAGAATCCAAGTCTTGGTGAACCAAGTGGTTCTTAGCTGCCGTCAATTTCTCTGTTATTTTGTTAGAAACATATTTAACTCTCTGTCAAGAAGACTACGGGTCTCATTAGGTATCTGGGAATGAACCTTCAAGTTTGTCTCAACTTTATGTAGTAACAAAGGAAAGAGAGTGAGTAGGGGATATGATACGTTGTATTGCACCAATACGTAGTTGATATGTTACCAGCTTTCCAACCTCTCAAGGTCAGGGTTACCCGGTGAAGGACCCTGAGAGGTTCAAAAGCTTGAAACATATCAACTACTTGTTGGTCCAATGAGAGGTATCATAACCCCTATTCTCTCTCCCTTCTTTGTTACTACATGGAAGAAAGGACCAACACGGCCCCCCGCCCTTCTTTTCTTAACTTTATAAATCCATTATTCAAAAATATCCAAAGAAATAGGCCCTTATTTATTAGACTATGATGCCTCTTTCCTCCTTGCTTGGGAATATTTATTTTTATTTATTTATAAAATGTTTTACCAGGAAGTAATACATTGAGAGTTACCTCTCGTTTTCAAGTATGTCCTGGGCTTAGAGTTAAGATGACAATACATGGCTACAAATACAGTTACATAAGTGAACAGGGTATACATCATATACAAGACATTGCATGCACAGTTAGAGCTAATATATATTACAGGCGTATGTAACAGTTTCAGACTAGATTGAAATGTGAGACAGCTTCGGTTTTGAAAGAACTTAAACTGGTGGTGGATGTGAGAGTTTCCGGTAGGTTGTTCCAGTTTTGGGGTGCACGGTAAGAGGAGGAGGAGCGGCCGGATACTTTGTTGAGCCTTGGGACCATGAACAGTCTTTTGGAGTCAGATCTCAAATGATAAGTGCTGCATGTGGTAAGCTATATGGCAAGCTATTTATGGAAGGATACACGCATTTTGACTAATCTTTGATATTCTTTAATGCAGTTTGTTCTACATTTGGCTTATCTGTATGACTACAGTGCTACAACACAAGGAAAGAGGGCAGCCCCCGCTCAGCCTAAGATAAATGTATGCGGAGATGGTGCTCCTCTGGGTAGAGAAGTATACAGTAAACTATAACAAGACAAGAAAACCCAGTTGTGGGCACTCAGTCCCCCTATTGGATGTATGAGACATTATTAAAAACACAATTTTTATTTACATAATCTTATTTAAATAAATACTAGATGTAAAACCATGATACAGAATGGATCCCTCAACACCCATGTAGGTGTTAAGACTTTTAATGATATATATCTATAAATTACAGAGAGAGAGAGAGAGAGAGAGAGAGAGAGAGAGAGAGAGAGAGAGAGAGAGAGAGAGAGAGAGAGAGAGAGAGAGAGAGAGAGAGAGAGAGAGAGAGAGAGAGAGAGAGAGAGAGAGAGAGAGAGAGAGAGAGAGAGAGAAAGAGAGAGAAAGAGAGAGAGATAGGATATATATATATATATATATCCTAAGTGCAGTCACCTTAGGTTTGATACCCAACAAAAAAAAGAGTCTAATGTCCTAATTATTTAGGGATTTAGAGTGTACAAACACTGCTTGAATACATCTAGATGGAGGGATTCAGTATATTAGTATCCACTCATAATGGTTAGAGTCACTGATAAGTATAAATACTGAATCCAGCCACACTGTATAGAAGGAATAACCGCTAAGTCCTCCGGTCAATATACATGAAGTTAAGCTTTGTGTGGTGCCCTATCAGTGAGGCTGGTGTATCAGAGATATATTAATATCAGTACACATATACTGTAAATCCGAGCAAATTATGCATATAACAAAGGAGGAAACATATAAAGGTGAATAGAATAACTGTGATAAGGTTACTGAACCATAGCAGGTAACTGTGATAAGGTTACTCAGGGTCAGTGTCCTAAGGTAAACTGGTATAGCCAGTTAGGCTAGAAACAACTTTGGTGTAGATTCAGTGCCAGAGTCCAGTTCCATACAGTGGTACACAATAAAGCTGATATAAATATATAGTGAGCTTCAAAAAGTAAGAATACCCAACATATATAGAGTTCTCTTACTTCAGAGAATCTCCTAATTGGTCCTAATAGTGTATCAGTATCTATTGTAGGATCAGCATAGATTCTGTTAACTACTCTATATAAGGAGTAGTTGGGTATAAGTATAAGAGACTCAAATAATACTTTATGGAAGTTATCATACTATATCACTTGTGTGTAGGTAGATCGCTGTATGAAGAAATGACTATCCCAGTTATTGACAGTAGTGAGAGCCTCTTCAAAGTATCCATAGACATAATTAAACAAATATATGCAACATTGCAGTCATGTATAAGTACTATTGCAAGTGCTGCAAGCATACAGCAAGAGTTCCTCAGTAATGCAGGTGTTTTAAAACACCCCTTATGCTCGGCTTGCCTGGTGATAAAGGGTTAAAGGAAGGGGCCGAGTAAAACTGCATGTCTGGTAACCCTTAATCTGAGGATGAATAGAATCAAACAATACGGTGTAATTATAGTTCATCCTGCTATCTTGTCACACACATTGTGTGATCTTTCTCAATAACTACGCCCCAGACAAGGCTGGCAAACTGCAGTTTTCCCTTTATAATAAAGTGGTAACCTTAACAATTGCGGCCGTATCAGCATTTCAAATAGAAAATAGAACATTTGGCCATATTTCACCAATGGGTTCCTCCGGGACAGTGTAATGGGCCTGCTTCTAGCAGCAGGACTTGTTGCTTCACAACTGCACATTCCCTGGGCAGCTCTGTGCACCCCTTCACAGCAAAGGCCAATTCTTAATCAAGGGTACTAAGGTGCCCAGAATCTGGTGACAGCACTGAAAGTGAAAGATAGTGAGCATTACACTGGGAATGTACTCACAGCCTTAAATAAATAGTGGAGATATTGCATTAGCTGAGGGCACGTATAAACTGAAAGACGTTGTTGGCACACTCTTGCCATACCACCAACTGCTGCCTGTGACTACAGAGGTGCGGTTTGGTTTAGTTGATGGTTCACTGCAGTAAGTAAATGCAATTTATTAAGGATTATTTCCAAACATGTCTTCACAAGCATTGTTCTCCAATGTTCAATATCATAAGACTAGGCGATGGAATAAGTTACTGGATCATATTTTACAGCAGTGACTTTTCATTGTGGATGTCTTCCTGGTGTGATGTTTCCATAGAAGCAGAGCTTAACCTTTTAAGTGCAGCTTATAAAGGCACCTAATTCAATTAAAATCAGCCTTCCATACCAGCACATAATACAGATTTTTTATTACAGGATTTAATAGAGTCACAAGAGTCAGACATTTCATGAACGGCATTTTCTGCTTTCTGACGGCTCTGTTCACTAGCTTTCCCATCCACATCTGATAGAACTGTAAGGTTCAAGCAGCGCTATATAGTTGGGGGGAAATACTCATTTGACCCACGTTAGTCTTGAACATGCCACCGTGTGTAAGTATAAGGATCATCTGTATACACTTCAAGCTTCTCAAAGCGCATTCTTCTTAGAAAACGGTTGGGTATCTACCTATAGATGTTTTATATTCACGTAGTCCTCTTATACGGTATAAGCCTTACGTATTGTGGTCAAGCAGATATACAAGTGAACAATTATACATGGGTCAGGGGTTTGACAACGCTGTAAAAAGACAACGTAGAAAAATGTCTCCCTTTTTAGAATATGTTTTGAGACAGAAAAAGGGGTTACTGCCATGGAGGGACTAGATGGGAAAAAAAATAGTTTCTACTTCTATGTCTCATGTGTGAGATGTTCCAGAGCAGTCACCGGTATTGCAGGCTGGGTTCTTGATACAATCTTCCGGCTTTAGCATTGGCTGATGTCTGAAAATGTAATCTATTTTTTTTATGGAAGAAAGTAGTGCTGACCAATTGGTCACCTAGTAGTCAAGGTCACCGGTATCCACAAGTATGACTTTTCTGGTAAGGAGCCTGCTGTAGTCATTTCCTGTTTTTTTTCCCTTCATATCCATTTGGACATAAAGTAGATTTCTATCTGGAATCATTACAAAGGATGAACACCTCTGGAATGCCCTTCCCCTTAGTACCCGACTAGCACCCTCTCTATCCACCTTTAAGACCCACCTTAAGACACACTTGCTTAAAGAAGCATATGAATAGCACTGTGAATATTCTGAACACATGATACATAAGCTTGGCCCCCTGCAGACGCACTTACCAGAACTCCCTCCTCCTGTCTCTGTACGTTCTCCCTACCTACCAATTAGACTTTAAGCTCCTCGGGGCAGGGACTCCTCTTCCTTAATGTTACTTTTATGTCTAAAGCACTTATTCCCATGATCTGTTATTTATATTATCTGTTATTTATTTGATTACCACGTGTATTACTACTGTGAAGCGCTATGTACATTAATGGCGCTATATAAATAAAGACATACAATAGAATACAATACAATGAACAGAGCATCTAACTTTCTGAAAGCCTCGATTTCCTTCATTTACATTGTTCTTATGACCACCAGAATATGCAATGTTGTTTGAAGGAGTCTGAGAAAATACATTTGCAGGTTTAAATAGCAAGTCCCATTCCCCAGTTATTCTGGCTGCTATTTCTGTAGCTAAAAAGACGAGATTTATTTAACATTTTATTTTATAAAATATTTTACCAGGAAGAATACATTGAGAGTCAGCTCTCATTTTGAAGTATGTCCTGGGCATAGAATTAAGACAAATAATACAAGGTTACAAATACAGTTACTTACGTGAACAGGGTATACATTATATACAAGACATTGCAAGCACAGTTAAAGAAAATATATATTATATGCAGGGCCATCTTAACAACATTGGGGGCCCCCGGGGAAAGCAGTGAGCGGGGCCCTGCCTACACAATCACTCACATGAATAAAAATGTAAATTAACGATTTGTTAACGAATAGTTAATATCCCCTGAATATCTAGTTTACAATTTATTCTGACATCTTACTGTTACTGTGTTATTCATAAAACAATCTTATTTATAACTTTTACAATGCCTCACAAGAGAAACATCACTTTGCTATCACTGCAGAACAGTGAAACAACTCAACCTGTACCCCCTTTTTTATCTGAAGAAATATCACAATAAAGACAGTCACTGGTATATACTTCTAACCTATGCAGACTGTCGCTCCCAGCCTCCCATGCGCAGCTTTAAAGACAGTCACTGGTATATACTTCTAACCTATGCAGACTGTCGCTCCCAGCCTCCCATGCGCAGCTTTAAAGACAGTCACTGGTATATACTTCTAACCTATGCAGACTGTCGCTCCCAGCCTCCCATGCGCAGCTTTAAAGACAGTCACTGGTATATACTTCTAACCTATGCAGACTGTCGCTCCCAGCCTCCCATGCGCAGCTTTAAAGACAGTCACTGGTATATACTTCTAACCGATGCAGACTGTCGCTCCCAGCCTCCCATGCGCAGCTTTAAAGACAGTCACTGGTATATACTTCTAACCGATGCAGACTGTCGCTCCCAGCCTCCCATGCGCAGCTTTAAAGACAGTCACTGGTATATACTTCTAACCTATGCAGACGGCCGCTCCCAGCCTCCCACGCGCTCACTAGCAGCAGCAGGCACCGGAAGTGCTGCACTGCTAGGCTGCGAGCGGTTGTGACGCGAGCCGGGGTGCCGGGGGCGAGAGCGAGCGGAGACGGGGTTCCACTTCCGGGCGGGGGAGAGCGAGCGGGGCCGGGCGGGGGGAGAGCAAGCCGGGGTGCCGGGCGCCGCGGCGGGGGGAGAGCGAGCCCTCCTAGCTAGACTTAGAACGGAGATTTTACATTTTTAGCATTGGTGGGTAGGGTTGCCAGACGGCTTGTCCAAAAATACTGGACACAATGGTAAAAGTTGTGACGCCCCCAATACATATATATTTTTAAAAAACCACGCTCCCGAATACATATAATATATAGCCCCACCACACCCATACATATAAAATATACCCCTACCACCCACCCATTATATATATATATATATATATATAATGTCCCCCTACCGCCCCATATATATAAAATATCCCCCCCACCCCCATATATATTAAATATCCCCCACCTCCCCAATTCATATAAAATATCCCCCACTTCCCCAATACATACAAAATATACCCCTACCACCCCCATATATTAAATATACTCCTACCACCCCCATATATATTAAATATACCCCTACCACCCCCATATATATTAAATATACCCCTACCACCCGCATATATATTAAATATACCCCTACCATCCCCATATATTAAATATACCCCTACAACCCCCATATATATTAAATATACCCCCACCACCCCGATATATTAAATATACCCCCCACAATACATATAAAATAACCCCCCACCACCCCAATACATATAAAATATACCTCTACCACCCAAATACATATAAAATATACCCCCACCTCCCCAATACATATAAAATATACCCCCACCACCTCAATATATATAAAATATACCCCCACCACCCCCATATATATTAAATATACCCCTACCACCCGCATATATATTAAATATACCCCTACCACCCACCCATTATATATATATATATATATAATGTCCCCCTACCGCCCCATATATATAAAATATCCCCCCCACCCCCATATATATTAAATATCCCCCACCTCCCCAATTCATATAAAATATCCCCCACTTCCCCAATACATACAAAATATACCCCTACCACCCCCATATATTAAATATACTCCTACCACCCCCATATATATTAAATATACCCCTACCACCCCCATATATATTAAATATACCCCTACCACCCGCATATATATTAAATATACCCCTACCATCCCCATATATATTAAATATACCCCCACCACACCCATACATATAAAATATACCCCTACCACCCACCCATTATATATATATATATATAATGTCCCCCTACCGCCCCATATATATAAAATATCCCCCCCACCCCCATATATATTAAATATCCCCCACCTCCCCAATTCATATAAAATATCCCCCACTTCCCCAATACATACAAAATATACCCCTACCACCCCCATATATTAAATATACTCCTACCACCCCCATATATATTAAATATACCCCTACCACCCCCATATATATTAAATATACCCCTACCACCCGCATATATATTAAATATACCCCTACCATCCCCATATATTAAATATACCCCTACAACCCCCATATATATTAAATATACCCCCACCACCCCGATATATTAAATATACCCCCCACAATACATATAAAATAACCCCCCACCACCCCAATACATATAAAATATACCTCTACCACCCAAATACATATAAAATATACCCCCACCTCCCCAATACATATAAAATATACCCCCACCACCTCAATATATATAAAATATACCCCCACCACCCCCATATATATTAAATATACCCCTACCACCCGCATATATATTAAATATACCCCTACCACCCGCATATATATTAAATATACCCCTACCATCCCCATATATTAAATATACCCCTACCACCCCCATATATTAAATATACTCCTACCACCCCCATATATATTAAATATACCCCTACCACCCCCATATATATTAAATATACCCCTACCACCCGCATATATATTAAATATACCCCTACCATCCCCATATATTAAATATACCCCTACAACCCCCATATATATTAAATATACCCCCACCACCCCGATATATTAAATATACCCCCCACAATACATATAAAATAACCCCCCACCACCCCAATACATATAAAATATACCTCTACCACCCAAATACATATAAAATATACCCCCACCTCCCCAATACATATAAAATATACCCCCACCACCTCAATATATATAAAATATACCCCCACCACCTCAATACATATAAAATATACCCCCACCACCCCAATACATATAAAATATACCCCCACCACCCCAATACATATAAAATATACCCCCACCACCCCTATACATATAAAATATACCCCCACCACCCCAATACATATTAAATATACCCCTACCACCCCCATATATATTAAATATACTCCTACCACCCCAATACATATAAAATACACCACCCCAAAACATATCAAATATACCACCACCTCCCCAATACATATAAAATATACCCCCACCACCTCAATATATATAAAATATACCCCCACCACCTCAATACATATAAAATATACCCCCACCACCCCAATACATATAAAATATACCCCCACCACCCCAATACATATAAAATATACCCCCACCACCCCTATACATATAAAATATACCCCCACCACCCCAATACATATTAAATATACCCCTACCACCCCCATATATATTAAATATACTCCTACTCCACAATACATATAAAATATACCCCCACCACCCCCATATATATTAAATATTCTCCTACCTCCCCAATACATACAAATATACCCCCCACAGTGTACTTTACCTATCTCCTGCAGGACACAGACAGCACATGACATGTCTCTGGCCCGCCGGGGTGTGGGCTCCGCCCCCGCTGTCCTCTGATTGGCTGTCCTCTACTCCAATCAGGGACAGCACACCGGTCCACCTTGCTCTGCCCAGCCACCGTTCCGGCCCTCCCTCTCTCTGCCTCCGCCCTGTCAGCACTTAACGCTCGCCTGCCCTCGCCACTGACCATGCCAGCCCTCGCGCTGCCACTGCCGCAACAATTTTATACCGGAGGACAGGCAGCAGAATTACAGGCCTGTCCGGGTGAAAACCGGACACCTGGCAACACTATGGTGGGCAAGCATGGGCCGGGCGCGTGGGGCCCCCCTCTGCTGTGAGGCCCTGGGCAACTGCTCAGCATGCCCATACCTGCGATATATTCCATTTTGGTGTTGAATATGAAGAACCTTAGTATTCCCTGATTTCCTCCTGAAATTTTCTTGGGGGGGCGCGGTGCTTACAGAGGCCCTGCGCTCTTCCCCAAAGCATTTAAATTAAATGCCGGGGAGCGTGCATGAGGTGAGGCCTCTGTAACTCACGTACCTGGTCGCTGGCGGCTTCTGGCGACGCATCGCCGTGGCAACGCGTTGCTGTAGCAACATGATGTCACATGATGTTGTGACGTCAGAAGACACCAGGCAAAAAGGTAAGAGAGAAGCAGGCAGGGGGGCTCAAGCAGTGGGGGAGAGCAGGCAGGGGGGCACAGACTAAAAAGTTTGTGCACCCTTGCTCTAGAGCAGGGGTATGCAAAGTGGGGGCGTGCCCCCTAGGGGGTGGGAGATTTTCCAAGGGGTGGGGGGGTGCAGCGGCTAGAGAGATCCCGCACTCTTCCCCCAAGGCATTTAAAGTATATGTGTATGTAGCCCATGTTCCCCCCCCCCCCCCCCAGACACAGATCGTGCCTCTAAGGTGTATTGAGGGCTGGCTACATGTATGTTGGTGGTGCATACCTGCTTGTAACAGGAGGGCCTGAGTCTCCCGCGTTGTTGTGGGGGATAACAGGGCCAGGCTTCTGAGGTATATGCCTCCATTCTTTAGTGGTTGTGGTGCAGCGCCTCCATCTCCATAAGTCCCAGGGATGTGGGATAGGCCCCTTACAGAGAAAAGCCTGGTCCCAGGGCGAATGATCCAGCTCTCACACAGTCTCTTTGTGTAAAACAGCAATGTCTTTATTGTCTCTTAGCTCATACACAGCAGCAGTTCATTAGCAGCAGTACTTCCACATATGAACAAGGTCTCTTCCTCCCTCCTTCTCCTCCAGACTGTATGCCGGAAGGATGGTCTGGATGGGGCCTCAATACCCCTGCCTCCACCCTCAGGGTAGGCCCTATGGGTGAGGCTAGATATCCCCCCTCACCCCCTGCAGGGTGAGGGGCATTGGTCCACTTGTAGCTGTATCAGCTCTACTCAGATGGGGCTCTGAGCATCTCTTCCACGCACCGTTCTCACTCTACACGTGGTCTCTCAGTTCAGCCATTTAGCTCTGCTGGGTCCTACTCCACTTCAGATCAGCACGTCACTCCTCAGCTCCCAGGACATAACTCCACAGACTCCCTCCAGACTCTCCACAGACTGACAAGCTGAACGCTCAGCTTTCACAGGATCATCTCTCTCTCTCTGCTCCAACAGCACTCTCAGGCTGACGGTTCTCTCACTGCACAGAACAGACACACTGCTCTCCAGATTCTGACTGTCCAGACAGACACTCCAACTCCACAGCCAGAACTCTCACCGAACTCCTTCGACTCAACACCTTCCAGAACTGACTCACACACACACAGGACAGCCCACTAAATAGATACAGCCCTGCCCCTTATGTCAGCAGGACCCCCCCCCCTGTGTCTATGCCTTCCACACAGTCAGGGGCCTACCTCTATCACTCAAAGCAGGGCTTGGTGAGGGGGGAAAACCCATGGTTACTACTGGCGCCTGCCCTTACCAGGGCTTACTCCAGTAGGAGAAGGATAAGTAGCCCGCTCTTTCTTACAGGGGCGACATGTATGTAACAGTTACAGACCAGATTAAAATGTGAGACAGCCTTAGTTTTGAAAGAACTTAAAACTGGTGGTGGATGTGAGAGTCTCCGGTAGGTTGTTCCAGTTTTGGGGTGCACGGTAAGAGAAGGAGGAGCGGCCGGATACTTTGTTGAGCCTTGCAACCATGAACAGTCTTTTGGAGTCTGATCCCAGATGATAAGTGCTGCATGTGGTAGGGGTGAGGAGCTTGTTCTGATTGATGGGTAGCTTGCCCAGAAAGTATTTGAAGGCAAGACAGGAAAGGTGAACTTTGCACCTAGACTCAAGTGATGACCAATCTAGTTCTTTGAACATTTCGCAGTGATGTGTGTTGTAGTTGTATTGGAGAACAAAACGGCATATTGAATTGAATTGTGCCGAGCCATATACTATGTCTCCATAGTCGATAATTGGCATTAGCATCTGCTGTGAGATACGCTTTCTGACCAGCAGGCTTAGGGAGGATTTGTTCCTGTAAAGTACACCTAGTTTGGCATAGGTTTTGGATGTCAGGGTATCAATGTTCATCCCGAATGTTAAGTAGGAGTCAAACCATATGCCCAATTATTTAAAACTAGTAACAGGAGTTAGGGTGGTGTTAGCGTTGGTTCTGATCTGGAGCTCAGTCACTGGAAGCTTTAAAAATGTAGTCTTGGTCCCAAATACCATTATTACAATCTTGTCAGTGTTTAAAAACAGTTTGTTTTGGGAAATCCAGTTTTAGAGTCTCAAAGCTTCAGACTGAAGTATGTGTTCAAGGTTGGAGAGGCTATGGCTGTGTGCATATAGGATTGTGTTATCTGCATACAGTACATGTGTATTGAAGCTTCCTTACAAGCTGTGGAAGATCATTGATGAACACTGAGAAGAGAGGGGGCCCCAGAACAGAGCCTTGCGGGACACCACAGGTGATATCCAGGGGGTTGGAGTTAGAGCCTGAGTATGACACATGTTGGGATCTACCCGATAGGTAGGACTGAAACTAGCTTAAAGCATGCTTCCCTATTCGAGAGCTCTGGAGTTTAAGCAGGATGGCATGATCAACAGTATCAAAAGCCTTTGCAAAATCTAGGAATATTGCACCAGTGAGTTGTCCCCGTTCCATTCCACACTGGATTTCATTGCAAACTTTTAGCAGAGTAGTTACGGTGGAGTGTTTTGGGCGAAAGCCATATTGGAATTGGCTAGGGAAATTTGTCTTGGTATAGTAATCGTTTAGTTGGAGTGGACACATTTTTCCATGACTTTGGATAGTATTGGGAGAAGAGAGATTGGTCTGTAGTTTGAGACAGTGTTTTTGTCCCCACTTTGAAGATTGGGACAACTCTGGCAGTTTTCCAGGTCTTAGGGATATGGCCTGAAGACAGGATAGACTCGACTATGCAAGCAATTGGTTTGGCAATGGCTGGGGCACCAAGTCTTACAAACTTAGATTATAGTAAGTTAGGTCTACATTAGCTGCTTAGTTTTCATTTGAGGAGCGCTTGTGTAATTTCCTCTTCGGATACTGGGCCAAATTGAAAATTGTGGGCAGTGTTGGGGCTATATGGGTACTTCCAGGATGAGATTCATGTTTGTTGTTTTGGTTGCATTTCGCTAATAAGTTAGTAGCACACCCCACAAAGTAATCATTGAATGCATTTGCAATGTCAGTGGGGTTTGTCAGGGTAATACCCCCCTTAGTGATATTACTTGGTTGTTGATGGTTAGAAGGCTGGAATATATTGTTGATAACCTTCCAGAAGTTAGCTGGGTTTGATGTATTCTGGAGGAGATTGTCAGAGTAATATTGTGCTTTTGCGTGCCTTGTTTGCCTCGTGCACATGTTCCGCAGGCATCTGTAGTGATTGAGATCCTTGGTAGTGCCAGTTACTTTGTATCTTTTCCACAAGGAATCCCTGAACTGGTAGAGTGCTATAAGGTCAATTGTAACCCATGGAAGGTGGGCCCCCGTTACCCTTATTCTGTGTAGTGGAGCATGGGTATCACAGAGTTTAAGAACTTGGATTGGAAATAGTCAAGCGCAGAATCAGGGTTGGGGATTAAATCGATTCTGTACCAAGGGCAGTTGGTAAGGTCAGTCAGAAACTGTTGTGGGTTAAAGTTTCTAAATGGTCTAGTGAGGAGAACTTTAGGGCATTATTGGGGTAGTTTAATTTTCCTTACACAGTACACTATAGCATGGTCACTGAAAATGTCAGGAAGGATGCCAGAGGATTGGATTCTGCTGGGATTTGAAGAGAAAATCCAGTCTAGCAAGGAATGGTTATGCGATTTCAGGTTTATCCGTGTGGGTTGGGAAATGAGTTGCGATAGGTTAAGCGACTTGATTTGTATCTGGATTTCGTGGTTTCTGGGTCAAGCCAATTGAAGTTGAAATCCCCAAGAACTAGCAGCTCACTCTTCTTATTCAGAGAGGAAATGGTGCCAAGAAACTGGGTTATATCAGTCAGGGATTGTATTTGGGCTTTAGGGGGCCAGTAGATGCCAGCAATAAGAACAGGCTTAGAAAAGGGGAGGCAGATTTTGCCAACTAGGATTTCAAAAGAGGGTGGGCTTGGGGGGCAATTTAACAGTGTAAATTGTAAGGTGTCTACAATATAAAATAACACCCCTCCTCCTCTCTTTGACCTATCCCTCCTAGAAATGGAGTATCCCTGAATGGCAATATGTGCATTGGGAGTTTTAGGGGTTAGCCAGGTGTAGCCCTTGTACCCCCTCCCCCCCCCCCCCCACCCCTTAAGTGAGATTTGGTTGTGTCTGCTTTCTCCATCTGCTTCACTACATGTTGGGCTGTGTCTGTTGGTAAACAGGAGGGCTGAGCGCTCTGCAGTGGTGTGGGGAGAACAGGACAGGGTTACAGGGTTACCTTAGATCTTCATCGGTGTAGCACCTCCAGTCAGCATGGATCCTCTGTGATGACAGGGGATGGCCCATACTGGCACCTTTTCTTCTTTCATTGGCAGACAGTGAATCACACTCCTTTCTCTTTTCATGGTATTTATTGCATGCAGATCACATCACAGAGCAGGTGCATTCCTCCATAATGATCCTACCCTTCTTTGGGTGGTTGGACACCTCCTTCACCTCCTTATGAGATGGAGGGCTGATGGTGTTCTCTCCACAGAGGGAGGAGAGAGACAGGAACTCTCAGAGAGACTCTCAGAGAGACAGGGACCCAGAATTTAGGAAAGTGCCAATATTTATAACCTGAGGTGGGTGACTGTAACCCTGCCCCTTAACAGAGCAGGTTGAATACCGATTGGTTATCACACACTATAGATGAAAAACAATACAGACCGGCGCCTTAGAGTCCAAATGGGAGATATAAAAGTTCAATGGATGATTAGAAATGTCCAATGGATGTTGGTCTGGTCCAGTGGACAGCAGGTACCTCAACAGCAGGATGATTAGGACATGCAGGGGAGACAAGAGGATAAGATCATAGTGCAATACTGTGAGATTATTACAAAGAACACATAGACATAGACAGACATATACATATAACACTAAACAGTAGGCTGACTAATATATGGAGAAATATTTAATGAACAATAAAAAAGCAGGTACTGGTGACAAGCAGGTCTAGGATCCGGTGTTTTAAAACCGGAATCCTACTTACAGCAGGTCCCTAGAACACAAGCAGGTAGGATGGTATAGGTGTCCGACGGGCAGTACTGGTGGACACGCGCCACGTGTAGGTGCCTGTGGGAGCTTCCCTCAGCTCCTGCTGATGATGGCGATGCTTCCCTTCACTCCACGTGATTCTCCTTCGCTGGCGTCCGGAAGTGCGTCACAGCGGGCGGGACTACACACCGGATACTTCTGCCGATTGTAGCACTTGTATACTGCGGCTCCAGGGGCTGCTGAAAAGGTCTGCTCCTCTGCCAGTAATGCTGCTATATGATTCTCAATGGCCCAACGCGTTTCGTGCGCATGCGCACTTCTTCAGGGGATACATGAGCACAGTCCATGGTGACTTTAAATACAGACAGGGCATACTTCATTGGTTGATTAAAGTGTCACTCACAGTTCGTTTTGCAAACCGTGATTGGATGCACTGCCTGTCAATCACGTCCTGTGTATAAGTCAGCCTTAACATACAACTAGACAACATAAATACAAACATTGATACATATAAACACGTTAAAAATACATAAAATTCAACAGTTATTACAAATAATGTATAATACACCAACTTTATCAGATTATAGCAGATAATATAATGGATGCACATAGTGTAATTAGTGCTGTTTTAAATAGCTTTTCTCCATATTGATGTGAACTCCATTGGCACGCTATAGGCTTTAATTGCAGCAGCTAATAATTGCTGAATACCCATTTTGAAAGATCTAATTAGAATATATTATAAAAATATAAATATATATAAAAATAAATACCTTTCATTTAAATTAATAAAAAAAAAAAAAAAAAAAAAAAAAAATTCCTTTTAAAAAATTCTTGTTTAAAAAACCCTTTTATAAAATTATTTTAAAATTATATATGCTAATATATTCATGGACAGTTGGGAAGAAGACTATATTTGGAACAACTGTCCACTCGGTGCCCACCTCGTGCTCTGGCGCCGTTTCATAGATGACGTCATATTCGTTTGGTCAGGCAGCCAGGTACAGCTTGAGTCGTTTTTTATATACTTAAACTCTAACGATAGGGATTTGAAATTTACATTCAACCACCACAAGGAACATATAGAATTTTTAGACCTCGCTATTTATATCAGTAACAACAAAATAGAAACAAAAACTTTCTTCAAGTCTGTCCAGGCTAACAACTACCTTAGGGCAGACAGCCAGCATAACCCTAGCTGGATCCGGAACATTCCTAAGGGTCAGCTCACCCGCCTCAAGCGCAACTGTTCAAATTCAGAGGAGTATGCGCTCCAGGCGAGTGAGCTGAAAGATAAATTCCGCGATAGAAGTTACCCAGACAATTTACTCGAGGCAGCTTCCCTTCAGGTGGAGAAAATTGAGAGACACACACTGTTGGAATATAAAGATAAGAACAAAAAAGCATCTAATGAAAACAATGGTGTTTCTTTTATAACCCAGTACAATGAGATGGCGCCAAAAATTCGTCAGATTTTTAATAAACATTGGCCCATGCTCTTGTGCGATACGACTCTATCTAAATGTCTCCCAGAAAAACCAAAAATAATTTTCACAAAAGCACCAAACATTAAGATGCGTCTAGCACCTAGTTGTCCATTGGAAAAATTAGAACTAAAACCAAAAAGCATAAGACAGGGTTTTTTTTAAATGCACCAAATGTATGGCTTGTTCATTTAGTAATACCACGGACACCTTCCAATCTAATGTTACAGATAAAATATACACTATTAAAACATCAATCAACTGCGATTCCACATTCGTAATTTACCTATTGCAGTGCCCGTGTGGCCTGCAATATGTGGGCAGAACTGGAAGAAGTTATAAAAGAAGAGTGTATGAACACATCTATAATATAAAAAGAGGTCTAAATACACATAGTGTGTCGCACCATTTTAACATCTATCATAACAGAAACCCGATGGGTCTTAAATGTCAAGCCATTGAAATTGTACAACATAACTGGAGAGGTGGCAATTTATTGAAACAGATCAGTAGGCGTGAAGCCTACTGGATCTATGAATTAAAGACACTATCACCCAATGGACTCAACATTGATTTTGATCTAGGCGTCTTTTTAAAATAATTTTAAAATAATTTTATAAAAGGGTTTTTTAAACAAGAATTTTTTAAAAGGAATTTTTTTTTTTTTTTTTATTAATTTAAATGAAAGGTATTTATTTTTATATATATTTATATTTTTATAATATATTCTAATTAGATCTTTCAAAATGGGTATTCAGCAATTATTAGCTGCTGCAATTAAAGCCTATAGCGTGCCAATGGAGTTCACATCAATATGGAGAAAAGCTATTTAAAACAGCACTAATTACACTATGTGCATCCATTATATTATCTGCTATAATCTGATAAAGTTGGTGTATTATACATTATTTGTAATAACTGTTGAATTTTATGTATTTTTAACGTGTTTATATGTATCAATGTTTGTATTTATGTTGTCTAGTTGTATGTTAAGGCTGACTTATACACAGGACGTGATTGACAGGCAGTGCATCCAATCACGGTTTGCAAAACGAACTGTGAGTGACACTTTAATCAACCAATGAAGTATGCCCTGTCTGTATTTAAAGTCACCATGGACTGTGCTCATGTATCCCCTGAAGAAGTGCGCATGCGCACGAAACGCGTTGGGCCATTGAGAATCATATAGCAGCATTACTGGCAGAGGAGCAGACCTTTTCAGCAGCCCCTGGAGCCGCAGTATACAAGTGCTACAATCGGCAGAAGTATCCGGTGTGTAGTCCCGCCCGCTGTGACGCACTTCCGGACGCCAGCGAAGGAGAATCACGTGGAGTGAAGGGAAGCATCGCCATCATCAGCAGGAGCTGAGGGAAGCTCCCACAGGCACCTACACGTGGCGCGTGTCCACCAGTACTGCCCGTCGGACACCTATACCATCCTACCTGCTTGTGTTCTAGGGACCTGCTGTAAGTAGGATTCCGGTTTTAAAACACCGGATCCTAGACCTGCTTGTCACCAGTACCTGCTTTTTTATTGTTCATTAAATATTTCTCCATATATTAGTCAGCCTACTGTTTAGTGTTATATGTATATGTCTGTCTATGTCTATGTGTTCTTTGTAATAATCTCACAGTATTGCACTATGATCTTATCCTCTTGTCTCCCCTGCATGTCCTAATCATCCTGCTGTTGAGGTACCTGCTGTCCACTGGACCAGACCAACATCCATTGGACATTTCTAATCATCCATTGAACTTTTATATCTCCCATTTGGACTCTAAGGCGCCGGTCTGTATTGTTTTTCTTTTTGTTCACCACTAACTGTGTTTGGGTTAGTTTTTCCTGGCAGCCTTGTCTATTGTAAGCTTTATCACGTTTTTGTCATCATTTGAATTGTATTTGCACACATTTTTAGCGCTAATCACACCACTCTTTTTTCTACACACTATAGATGAACCAATTAGTATCCTTCCCTCAGGCTGACACTTTCTGGTTGTTGCTAAGGCCCATCCGTGGATACTGCCAATGTATCCAAGTCTGCAAAACACACACGGCCTAAAAGAAGGAATTAACCCCTCCACTGCCTGCACCTAACAGGACTTACACTGGAAAGGTCCAGGCAGAGAAGTAGTGGCCGGAGGCTAGGCTACACATGTTTCTGGGAAAACGATGGCTTTTAGTTTATGCATAAGGCACCATGCTCTTAGTTCATTGAGTTTGGGCAGCAGACTCCGGATATTTATATGCGCGACAGATAGCCCTTTTTGGAATTTAAAGGGGGAATTCTCAGGGGTATGGGACAGAGTTGAAATGGGAGGGCCTGGGTTAGGTTCAATATCACCTTCTAAAGAGAGTAATAGTATGAGTAGAAATTTGAGTAGTTGTTTGGAAGTTGTAAATTTGTGGTGTTTACCATTAGAGTGAGCGGTGGTTGGTGTGTTGGTTTTTAGAGTTCTCCAACAATATTCAGTAGATAGTGCAAGGCTTTTGAGTAGTCCAGGGTGTATGGTGGTAGGGTGTATGGTGCTTGGGTGTGGGCCAGGAGGGAGGAGTTTGTAGTGGATAGAGTGTAATATTTCCATGAGGCCACGAAAAAGAACAAAGTTGAAGTATATACCAGGTTCATTATGCCAGAGTTAGGTAATGCTGCATGGAGCTGTTGTGAGCAGAATAAACAGCAGAGGTGTGCCTTTTCCTTGACAAATGTTTTTCTGCATTGCAATGCTATGTTCTATTCAGGGTTTGCATTGGGCTGAGTGGGCGTGGGAGGTAGTTGTGTGCAGTCAGTGTTGGGAGAGGCTGCAGTGAAAAAAGTTGTAAAGGGGTGGGAGTTTAAATTGTGCAGGCTAACAAGCATAGGGTCATAGTGTGGTCAGAGTAGCTCACAGTTTGTTGCCTTGTGTAGAAGAGTTTACAGAAGATGCAGTCCCCAGTCACCTCTAGTCAAACTATAGTCTAACTATATATTCACACTTAAAATGCATCACTCTTAAGATGCCAATGCATCCATTAGACTGGTGTTACATTTATACATCTAAGCAGTCACGTGACCCTCCCCCCCAATAAATCTGCCTGTTAGACAATTAGCAGCACACCGTTAAAAAAAATACACCTGATATTCCAACATAACAAAAATCCAAAAATTAAGGCAGGGTGGGTATTTCTTTTAAGAAGTGGGTTGCAGAACAATCAGTGGGTTAAAAACATACATGTGAAGAGACAATGCAATAAGATCCATGTCACATCAGCTGAGGTTATAGATCTTGCATGAAGAACAATAAATATATATACTATAGTCTAACTATATATTCTCACTTAAAATGATCACTTTAAATGCATCACTCTTAAGATGTCAATGCTACCCTGATCTGATGCAGCATGTGATCGGCTGAAAACTGCCAATCAAGCACAGTAATTGGGTGTTTTCGGACGATTGCATATTTGGAACATATTAAAACAGGCCCTAACAGATGACACATTTATGGAGATCCTCTACTGCTACTCAAATGCTCTGGAAGCTTTCCTAATGCCAGTATAAATGGTTTGAAATGGGTACTTATGATCGATCAGGGCTATAGCACTTCAGTGAATAAATCCCTAAGAAGCAAAATAAGCCATGATTCTAGGTCTCATACACAAGGCATCTTAAGGACCACACCAAGCAAGATATTAAGGCACGGCATCGGCAGAATTAATTTGAGAGGCATCTTATTAAAGCCTTTCGGATGAGCACCATTTCATAAAGGGATTAAATAATATTGTGCCATAGGGTTTTCTAAGAAATCCTATTGCATTACACAATGGTAGAATAGTGCGATATTTCCACTTTACACTTGCATTGCTAGCGCTGATTAACACAGATTTCAATCAATCAGATAACCCGGATCTGTATTACTAGCTTTATTTACCGCCGTTTTCAGGTATGTAAATGAGCTGCAACGCATTTCTGAATAAATTATTCTTAGTGAATACAGTGGTTCATTTTACATTTTTTGCTGCAATAGCTTATTCCTTGAACGCAGCTCTATCATGATCTTATTCTGTAGTCTTTGAGGAAGAGCAATTGGATGGAGTTGTGCTTAAAACACAATTGCACTTTGATACGTAGGTTGTTGACCTTTATTTTTGTATTAATTGTTGATATTATACAGACAGACAAACGCACAACTCAGCCACTTCGCAGGGTCTTTTCTCTCAGATGAAAGGCAGGAAACGTAGGGTTCGCTGATCAGGTTTATTATCAATAGGGCACAAAACACAATTCTGCTGCTAACTCTGGGCTAGTTGCATATGTTGCCGTACAATCGATAACACAACTGAAATGCGATCTTGCATTTGCATTGTAACGTACAGCAGTCTCCAGGATAGTTGGTAGCTTTCTGTCCGACTTTATATCAGAAATTGTGGACATAGTTTGGAAGTGATTCGTCCCACATATTCACAGTAACTAGGGCTGGGGGATAAGAAATCCATATCAGACTTCACAGTGGTTCTAGCTCCCCCCTCACCTGCTCTTCTAATTACAGGAACAGGTATTTACTGCAGAGAGAGTTTCTGCTTCAGTCTCTCTCCTAGAGCCTGGAGGCACGCTGCTCCCCTGCATCCAGTTCGGGGAGGACGCCCCCTTCACGTGTTGTAGGATCCATAAGGACTGCATGGAATCTCTTGGGACACTGTTCCCAACAAACAGATAAGGACTAAGCAATGTATATTTCTGTGCCTAAAGATTGTGGATATTAATGCATGTATAGTAACCCTAAATGGGAGTATGTTATTTAAAGCTGGGAACCAGGTTAGTTGGCCAGCCAATTAGAGAGAGAGAGAGAGCTACTGCATAGTTAGTCTCCCATAGAGGAGTAGGTGTTATTTTTATGATTTTGTTTCTTAAAGTTACAGGGTGACTGAAATATTGATGAAAGAATAAACTTCTGAAGGTCAATGGTTGAGTGACCCCCAACATGTATCTGTTGAAACTGCAGTCCCCTACTTGAGACGAAATAAAACCGTCAGAAGCCTGAATTACGCAATGTAATGCTTCGTATTATCTTTTTGTCCCATTTAAAACCCTAGAAGACCATGTCGCGAAGAGCCCGGACAAACGGCAGCGCTACAAAAGGGAACCATTTGTCACAGCATAATATGCTCCACTATGCTTTGGTGTGTGGTCGACTCAGTTTCCCACGTTTCCTTAAGCATATATAATATACCTCGGTGATGCCTCCCATACAATAACTCAAAGGGGGTGTAGCCAGTAGAGGACTGAGATACTTCCTTTACAGCAAACAACAGATACAGTAGTAGCAAATCCCAGTTCTTACCCTCTTGGTCTAAGGAGGGTGATCGAGGTGAGTAAGTGTTTAATATTAAATAGTCGGCACAGCTCTTTTGTAAGGCGGGACATAAAAGGTGTTCCTTGATCCGTTAGAATCTCTTTATGGATACCGACCCGACTAAACAGCAGCATTAGCTCCTTTGTTATATGTTTACTAGATGTATTCCGAAGGGGAACTGTGTCAGGATATCTTGAGGCATAGTCTAAAAGGACCAAGATATGCTGATGGCCACGTGCGGACTTAGGGCATATGAGATCCATACCGATGCCCTCAAAAGTAACCTCAGTAACGGGCAAGGGAACCAGAGGACTACGAAACTGTTTCACTGGTGATCTGACACGTGATCTCACAATATTGTTCAATATCTTTTTTTATGACTGGCCAGTAAAATTGTGCCTCTATACTATCTGTTGTATTTTTTAACTCCTAAGTGTGCCCCAAAAATATGACTATGCACCAGGTCTAAAACCTGCGATCTAAAGATTTGTCACAAGAAGTTGTTTCAGCAAATCAGGGTCATTTTTCTCCACCCTATACAGCAAATCATTGTTGATTATAAAATAGGGTGGAGATGGCATAGTCTCATGGTCAACAGATTTCTCATTTATACGCACAGGCTTTTGCATTTACGAAGTCAAATCGCTTAGCTGGGCAGAAGTAAACTTAACAGGTAAAAAACAAAACAAATCCTGATAACCAAAATCTGTATCTGCACTGTTCTCAAGAGTATGATTCTCTTCACCCACCAAAACCTCTAAAGGAACATAAAGGAGCTTGGGGTTCTGATAAGGGTACATTCTGAAAAGAATCACTCTTTTTCCCATAATTCCCAAAACCAGGGAAAATCCAGAACCAGAGGACCTCATGAAACAGATTAGGTACTACGCCTACATGGTGATTTACTAGGCCGAGGGTTTTCTATATAAACCTGTGCAGCGGGGTAACTGCGGATGTCTCCATAAATAGAAGTTACGTGTAAAGAAACTTCTGGCAGTCATTTAGATTTAACAAGGTGTACAGATACCAAAGTGACCATACTGCCAGTATCAAGCATTGTTCTTACAGGCACTCCATCCACCTTAAAGCTGCAGTTCAGTCAATATCCTGCATGTGTGTTTTTTTAAATAAATCAGTTCTGTAGTAAGAAAAAATACTTTTAGCCTTTTCTGTTTTAAAAAAAACAACTTTTAAAGACCAATTTTCTTGTATTCTATTTTAACAGCCATTTGCTAAGGCACTGCCCCTTCATGTCCTGTCACAAGCCCTGGCACACCCCTTTGTCAGCCCTGCCCTCCCTCTAGCACATGTCAGTGCAGAATTGCTCATGAATATTCATGAGCTTCCACTGACAGACAAGCAGAATATAAACAGATCCCTTCACTAATTATGTCACCAAATTTCGACCTATCAATACATGGTGAACGAATTGACCTGCAGCTATACAGTTCTTTAGGTAATTAGAGAAGATTGCCCACATAAAACTATTGAAGTAAAAAAATAAATGTAAAAAAAAAAAAAAAAGACTGAACTGCAGCTTTAATGTGACATATTCTGTTTCTTTCTAACCTCCCCTGCTCATGGTAGTTTGCTTTAAAGCAGAAGCACCACCCAAAAAATTGCACAGAGATATCACAGTGCATTTGATCTGAGTTCAAAGGGGAAACTGGTGCCACATGCCCAGTTCATGGCATTTATAAAACACTCTGTGTAGGCTCCAGAACCGAACAAGGGGGGTTTCTCCCATCCATTGGATCTTTTAGGAGCGTTGTTCCCTCTATGGGCACTGAAACCCCCAGGTTCTTTTGTAGACTCTACGAGATCTTCCGGCCTTCCAGCCAGAGGAATAGCCTTACCATGTATCCTGGTGTACAGGGGTTAGTAACCCAAATAACCATCGGGTGACGTTCCACCAATGTGACCAGCTGCTCGGCATCTTTGAGGTCACTCTGGTTAACCCACTTCAGGACGGTACGAGGGAGTCCCCTCAGAAATTGGTCTATGATGACCCTTTCGATGATCACAGCAGGCATAAACATCAGGTTTAAGCCACTTCCGTGCGGAGTGTATCAGGTCATAGAGCTGCGAGCATGGAGCTTTTTCCGTTTCATAAGAGTGGAACCGCTAAGCTAGAACAGCTGCAGTGACACCTAGCCGTGCCAGAACCTCAGTTTTCAGTTATGACATAACTTTCAGCTTGTTCTGGCTTCACGTCATAGTAACCTTTGGGGAGTTCCCCATCAGGTAGGGAGCAAGTATTCCAGCCATTGCTCTGCTGGCCATCCTTCTCGTGCCGCCGTATACTAAAAAATAGACAGGTGCGCCCCAACGTCATTGTCTAGGGTCATTTTCTGTAACAGGTGAGACTTCAGCTGACGGCCGGCCTGCGGGGTCTCTTCCAATGCTTGCAGTTCCTGGCGTATAAGGTTGTTAGCCTGTTGCTCTTCTCTTATGGACTGTTAAAAGGACAGCGCCATCTGCTGTAACAGTAATGCAGTACTCTCTGCCTGTGTTTTTTCACAAGGATGGAAACATTCTCACTTTGTCACTAATACAACTGCTGCAAACCCTGCATTAATGCAGCTGCTCTTTTATATTGACTCTGCTGTAAAATTGCTATATTCTCTGCCTGGGCATGCTGTGCTGCCCTCGTATTCCTCCATAGCTTCCACTTCTCAGTGCCTGCATTCTCCACCAATTGTGACAACTCAGCCACTATGCATGGCCTTTTCTCTCAGATGAAAGGCAGTAAACATAGGGTTTGCAGATCAGATTTATTATTAACAGGGTACAAAACACAAACAAGAACAAAACATATTACCTAACTCCCCTCTAGAGCACCAACACTTTGGTAACTACTATCTACAGTACCAGCTGGAGAGCTGAGCTCTTTACCAACAGATTCCTGTACCCGAGTAAACAGCATAACCTGTATTCTCTCTGATGCTGTCAGGGTGTGAGCCTCGTTCAGAAAAAAAAGCAGGGCTAGGGAGTCGCTTGAAGTGTTTTTTTTAAAAAGCAGCAGCCCATTAACTAGTCCCAGGTGAGGAGAAAGGGTACAAGCGTAGGAAGGTGCTGCGTCCTAAACACCTCCCTTAAACTTTGGCTACATCACTATATCAATCCCAGAGATAGCGGATGCACCAGGGGGTGATGTGAGACTCGTGTATTTTAGGTAGGTGACAAAAAGCCGCTGTTCTTGGAGAATTATTAAAAACATATTTTAATTCCAGTTCATTTAAATTCTATCATTTTTAACTTGGAACAATAGGGTCTCAAGTTCAGACGTAAATTGCACCGTGTGATTATTTAAAAGGTTTTTTTTTTTTAATATATATATATATACGTGACGGAGTCCTAATGCATTATCCCTGGCAAAGTAACCTAGTGTTACGAAACGTGGTGAACTTTTGTGCCTTTGAAGGATCCATAGTGCGGACCTAACCCAGAAGCGAGTGCTATGTGTGAGACTCACTGCAAGCAGTCAGCAGCTCCGGAGTCTAACTCCAGACCCTTTGGAATCAAGCACCAACCAAACGGATGTCCACGGAGCCTTTTAGGTATAACATCACTGTGACGGTAAAGGGGTACCCAGGCCATAAATAAAGGTATTATGCCCGGTTGGGTGCCCCTGAGCTATATTGGGGAATTGTGAGTGTCAGCTTTTCAACCCAATTGTGGTATATAACTGCTTGTATAATAAAGATGTATGTGGTTTTACTATTCCAGGAGTGCCAACCAGCGGGATGTGCCAGGCGTGAGCGTCAGGGATGATTTTACGGGAAAATGTTGTCAGGGCGTGTTTGGTTAAAAGGGAGCCCATGTTGCGGGTTACCCGAAACCTGCACTCAGGAATCCCCCCAGATTCCTGAGGACATGAGGAACACAGACCACCGGATAAAATCCCTCCTAGAACGCAGTTTGCAGCTCACCGCCAAATCCCCCTGCTTCAGCACAAACCAGAGCAGTACGACCGGGCAGGGAACTGGGTTACATTCCAGGTCCCGGAATATGCCCGAATCCCAGGACCCAGTGAGGGGTTCCGTAACTCTCTCACTAGGGATAAGGTGGAGAGAGTTGTAGGTGTTAAATTTTAAGCGTAGAGTGTCAGCTCTGCAGCCAACTGCTGGCTGCAGTCCTGTGAATGTGTATAAATGGTCTATATGCGCCCGGCTAGGAAGAAGAGGGCCATATCACCGTATTACGGGTTAATGAATGCCCACAACCTACACTGAGCATAAGGGGTTAATGTATATCCCCACACTCTACACAGGGTCTCTAGGATAAAGGGACACTGTCCAAGTAATGCTCAGATACCCTGAATCCAGTATAGGGTTTCAGGGGGGTTACTCCAGCTCGGGATAAAGCTGAGAGTTTATTGGGGTGTAAGGAAAATGGGTAAGTCAGGTTAGAATAAAACTGTGTAAATTAGGTTTTTGAAGTAATGTCATAGGAAGTCATTAAGTATGGATAAACAATGCATTTGCATAGGAAGCTGGGGGAGCTTCAAAGGGGCAGCAGACACATTTGGGATTCACAAGTACAGTGAGTCATAACTTAAGTCCAGGACTTCTAAGGCATCACGTGGAGATGACTCCGGCATGTCTGGGGAGACCCGGATTTAACAAAAGAACCTAGCATTGTAAGGTGTTACTTAGGGAGAAGAGGTGGACATTTTGGCCTGACAGGTGGCTAGGTTTCAGGGGACAGGAGACATTAGGTCTCCAGGGAAGTAGGCTTGGCTAGGTATGCTAAGCAGCTGAAGTGCCAAGTTCGCACATGCTCTCATCATACCTTGATGTTCAGTGCCAGGCTACGAACCCGACAGAACTCTGCTATAGGTGGGATAATTGGTTCCCACGCAGTGATTCGCTGCAGACTGTAAAGATGGGACTTGTGAGGTTTCAAAAGTCAGGGCAGCCAGTGAGGAGTTAGTTCCATCATGTAACAGATTCAGATCCATCTTCTAAGAAGTTCCATCAGATTCATCTGAGCTACAGCGTGCGATGCAAAGGTCATAACATCGTAACTAAGGATTGCACCCTGCTTCAAAAGTTCGTTAGAACTAAGGATTGGCAACGAATCCTGCAAGGACAAAACAAAAAGTTTACTTTTGGCGGATATACAGGTGTTGCCGCTAGCGCCCCTAGCCAAGGACTATTACATGGATCTTTTTCGCATCAACCCTACGTCTGGGAATTGATGCCTAGAGACTTGATTTCTAAGGATTTCGTTCTGTGGACATTTTATTATGTTTTGCCCCAACCCAGTAAGTGTTTATTTGTTATCATTTTGTCATTCAAGCTGTGTGTGTTCTTTATGTGAATAAATACAATTAATTTTATTTCATGCTTTATTCAAAGGACCCAGATGGTAAAGTGTTAATAAGCTTGGTCCCCCGTGACAATCACACGGAACCCTGAAGGACTATACTCTATTCCAGATAAGCTTTTTTTTATCTTTCAAATTGTGAGTAGGACTACATTTGCTCTTCTATGTTCTATATACCTTGAATGAAAGTAACAATGCACCATGAGGAGTTTTCCTTTGCGCTTCTATTCCAGATGCCACACAACTTTAATAGAGGATTATTTTCATGGAGCAGCATTTGGTCTTCCTGTGGTGTAGCTTTCTGCCACTTACAGCCATATATTTTTTTTCTTCATATATCTTCTCTTGCATTGACTTTGCTGAACTACCCATTATTCATAGACATTAGCTCACGGGTGCTCAACTTCAGTCCTCAAGCCCTCAGTCTTCCACTGAGCCTCTGATTAAGCCACCTGTGCAGAAGCTGGGATATCCTAAAACTTGACCTGTTGGGGGACTTGAGAACTGGAGTTGAGAACCCCCTGCCTTACAACCCATTTAAATATCAATTATGGGACAGAATGAGTAAGGGATGTAGAATGGTACTGTGGAATCCTGTAGAGTAGACAGTACAAAAGAACCAGGTGATAACTGTATTGGGTAACTAGCATGACCTATATGCTAAATGCATGCCATCATGCTAGTCCTAAAGAAGTTCTTAGAAAAGAATAGGGAACACCGTTTCAATTAAAAGTCATTTTATTTTTTCGAATTGACAGAGAAGCCTCCCCAGAAATTGACAACACAACACAATGTTAGACACCATTGCCACAAACTTCCCTTGTGTTTTGTTGTTAAAAAAAAAAAAAAAAAAATTGCAATTTAAAAATATCTATATATTTACATATTAATAAAAATGTATATACACATGATCAAAACATTTCCCTGTATATATGGAATGATTTAAACGAATAAAAGCCTAACAACATTTTGGGAAAAACGCTAAACAGTAGTCACAGTAATTAAAATCAAACCAGCAAAAATAACAATAATCATGTGTGTTTACAAATGATATTAATTTTGTTTTTTTTAAATAATTTTGTATAATTTGCTGATTATAACAGACACCAGGGTATGATGCATCAACACAAAGAGTGCAAAGTGAAGTTTGTGTCAACGCATTTCTCAGTTTTCTGCTTACATTCGCAAATAAATATATGGGAGTGGCCTAAATTCGATGCAAACTGTTGGCCGGAGAGGAGTACTCAGCCAGACCTGGAGGCTTTCTTGATGCAAATAAAAGGAGACAATATGACCAACAGAGACAGAATTTGAGACATCCCATTACAATCTGTATAGCAAGTAACTCCTCCCTAACTACTGCTATTGATGCTCTCCAAATGGCAAGCTGACTTACATCGGGCAAAAGCTAGACCAACGACATTGATACAGTAGCTGCAAGATGAAAAGAACGCTCTTCTCCTCAATTTTGCTCCAAATTTGTCTTGATACATCTCCCCTAGGTGACCTGTTAGCTGTATTTGTTACAATTACAATTTCGGCTGCAAAGTGCAGACACTACACACAGAAACCAAAAATCCACCTCCAACTTCTACAATGTCCTTAACGTAATTCTAACTAAAGTTTAAGGGTCCAGATTTACTAAACAATGGTTACTCAGCCGCAATGATGGACAGCACAGTCATGGTCAGCCATACAAGTCCATATTTACCATACAGCCTTCTGCCATAAGACAGGCGGAAGACACATGATAGCCTATTGACCTGGATGGGCTGTAAGGTGTCTTGTAGCTCCAGAAGTTATCTCATCTGCCTAGAATATATAGTCCATCATGTTTCCGCTGAGTTACTACTATAATATAATTGTATGCAAAACATATTGTTCTTAAGGATGTTCGCTAGCATCGACTACACATGCCATATCTCTGTTCTAATTGTAATGGCAGCTCTTTGGCACAAAGTTATTGCCAGAAAAAGTATGAATTAGAGGTACAGTCCCAGGAAGGAGCAAATTGAACAAACGGCTTCGTTGTGTGAAAATTGGCTGATGGTTGCCTTTTAAAAAAAATCAAGTAAAAAGAAGTCTGAATGATAGTCAGATTTATGCATGCTCTATCAATTTCAGAGTACCAAATGGGTAAAAAGAAAGCACTACATGAAAAGTCTTCAATTACAACATAGCTATAAATAGTATTTACAATTTTGAAGCTTAAACTGTTACAAAATGAGAATGGTTGGGTTTTTCGTCCAACATTGAACATATTATAACTCCTGTTCTACCTTTGTGCCATTTCAGCAGTGGCTCAGGAGCTGGCAACAATGGGGTCTTCGTGCAGTTCTCTGTAGCACTGCCTCTGCTGTTCAGGGAAGTGGTGGTCTCAGAGGTGATCAATTTAATAGAAATCATATCTGGGACTAGAATGTAGTTGACACGTTGTGCCACTATGTAAAGGGTTACACCCATAAGTGCCATAAGTTAACTTTGGTACCAGTTGAGACTGCACCTTTATACCCTATAGAAACCTCTTTCCCATTGGGTGGGTATAGTATAGCATCAAATGACCTGTCATAGTGGCAGTAAGGGAAGAGCCAACATCTGAAGTGGCATATCAATGTTTTCATTCATTACCTTCTAGAATTGTGGCACATGACATTTCCCATAATGCTTTATTTAAGAGGGTTACGACTCATTTAGTAAATCTGGCCTTAAGTGCTTTCACAATTGGAGGAGACGTCATTACGTGCAACTAGGATTGCACATGAGATTCAATGACACTACAAAGAGTAAGCATGGCTTCCATAATCAAAAAGTGCATCTTAAAATAGATTATCCAAGCCTGCCTATTTAAATCCATTGGTGTATTCCTTCAGAAGTAAATACAGTTAAATAAGAAGTGTGTAATAATTTAATTTGAGCTACCACTAGTGGAAGTGATGTGGCAAAGGTCTGGTTTTTACAAAATGGACATATCTATGGGTATTTACCAAGCTGATAACAGAGCAGAATTTGTGGAAAAAAATATAATCATCAAATGTACTGTCCGAGGGAGTATGATTGATATGACTATTGGCGTTAACAACTGGCATCAGTACCAAATAACCCCAGAGTGGTGTTTAATAATTCCATCCACTGTTTCTAACGGATAGTGGCTGGGATTTCTGCTTTACAAAAGTGCTGGATATTGCCCGGCTGCCAATTCAAATAGGCAGGTAATGTAACACTGTAAAATAGACTTTCACAAGCTGGTCCTGTACTGTACCAGAACTATTAATAACACTTTGCTTTTTTTTTCTCCAGTTGTTGCATAATGAGAGCAGCATTTTATGTCAAAGTCCCTAAACAAAAAAATACGCAGCGGTGTAGTGAAACACAATTGCATCTCACCCCTTATTCTTAAAAAGTCTCAGAAACATTGACATTGGTCCCCCCAAAAAAGCTAGCACCCATTCAGAACGACCTTTGTCACCTCTCGTGACAATTAGTTGAGATGCTTCTAGAGTGCAGGCTCAGCTATTGAGTAGAACAGGGGGTAGCCAACTCCAGTCCTGAAGGGCTACCAACAGGTCAGGTTTTCAGGATATCCCTGCTTCAGCGCAAGGTGTGCAGTCTTTGAGTGAGCCACCTGTGCTGAAGCAGGGATAGCCTGAAAACCTGACCGGTTGGTAGCCCTTGAGGACCGGAGTTGGCTACATGAAAGTATACAGCAATACCAAATAAGGTACCAGTAGGGGTCTGTATATGAAGCATCCCAATAGGTCTCTTATCTTGATCAGGCCAATGCTTTTGAAGGTTGCTCTTGCATAGCGACACTAGCACCATCATTAACACGGCAGTGAGTTCATTTATAAGAAGGGACTGCAGTAGAGCAGCCAGGCTGCAGCAGCCCATTGCTCCATAACTACCTGATGGCAGGACAGCTAACTGGCAGCATACTGCCTTCATTCTGCCCAAATGAGGCTACTTGCTTACCTCAAATAGTAGTTAAAAGGGGGGCTAAGTGCTCCTCACGTGGCTTTATCACAGGTCATGCTGCCTGGGTTTAAACATCATATATATGTATCTATCCTGACATCAAAAAGTGGCAGTGCCATTTTAAAGCCATACATTATATAAACATATTTATATAGATATTTGTATACATTTATATTTAAATATATATATTCAAATTTCAGTATTCAAAAAAAGCAGCAGTAGCAATGTCCTGTTTCACATATTAACAGTGTCTCCAATTTATCACCTAAGATATGTAACAAATGTTTAATAGTCACAGTGCATACTTTTATATTGGTTATAAATAAATGGGTACTGCTGTATAAAATCAGTTTAGTGCTGAAGAGCAACACATCACACATTATCTCATCTCTGGCTACACCAGCAGATTAACTTTAGTGTAAATTCAGATTTTAACAAGCTAAAGGTTCTTGCTGTCGCTGTATGTGCATGGACAAGAAAATATCAGATGCATTCAATGTATTACTGCCAAACGCGTCACCCTTGAAAATGAACATTCTAAGATGTTTTTTTTTTTAAATATATATCCAGTTCCTAAAAGCAAATTCTCCTTAAAAACAACATAACTTAAAGAAGTCCTCAAATACAGATACTTTACCAGGTATGAATGATATATATATATATATATCATTCATACCTGGTAAAGTATCTGATATTTTCTTGTCCATGCACATACAGCGACAGCAAGAACCTTTAGCTTGTTAAAATCTGAATTTACACTAAAGTTAATCTGCTGGTGTAGCCAGAGATGAGATAATGTGTGATGTGTTGCTCTTCAGCACTAAACTGATTTTATACAGCAGTACCCATTTATTTATAACCAATATAAAAGTATGCACTGTGACTATATATATACATATACACATACACATACACATACACACACATACATATACACACACACACACACACACACATATACACACACACACACACACACACCTACCTACCTGTAGTGCTGTGTCTCCTTCCCTCTTCATTTGATTTTGGTGAAACTATATTACATTAATATAAACACAGGAAAAAACAGGCACTCCAATCTGCAAATACTGCGAATTTAACTGTGTGTGTGTGTGTGTGTGTATCTATATATTTAAGCCAAATTAATAACAGGCAAGGGATCCCAAGGCATTGTATTGGGGGTTTCAATTAGTTTGCAAAGTATTGAAGCTAGAAAAAGGGCATCAATAACCGTGTGAGGGAGAGAAAAGTCACACTCATTATCACATTATCGTGCAATGTGTGGAGGCCAGTAACACAAAATGCTGCTTTCAAACGGCAATAACTTGAAATTATTTGATGGCGGTAGTCTTCTTGGCTGGGGAAAGAACGTGCACACAGAAACAGAGGACAGGCTTCTCAGAAAAAATCTCTTCTCTCAGATCTGTGTAAACACTTATACACATGGCATGTAAGAAAAAGGTGGAGCCAGTAAAGTCTTCTATCTCAGGGATGCTCAACTCGTCTCCCCCCCCATTCCCCCCAAAAAAGGTTCAGGTTTTCAGGATATCCCTTCATCAGCACAGGTAGCTCAAACAATCCCTGCTCCAGCAGAGGTGGCTCAATCAGAGGCTCAGTCTGACTGAGCACCCTGTGCTGAAGCTGGGATATCCTTAAAACCTGACCTGTTTGGGTGGGGGGGGGGGGGGGGGTAGTCTTGAGAACTAATACAACGAGCAGCAAAAAAAAAAAAATCTGCTTTCACAAAGACACACAGAAAAATAATACATATTCCAAACCAAAAAAAGTATTATGTGAATTGGGATTTGGGGCTCTATGTATCATAAGATAAATTTTCACTGACACATACACGCACAAGCACACACAGTTTTGTCCGGGCTAAAAAAGCAACATATTTCGGAAGTGTATTTCTCCGGTTTTAGAATTTGGCGCACACTGCAATAGTATTCTGCAGAATTTATAAAAAAAAAAAAAAAAGGTGATGGGGATGAAGAAAACCATCAGGCAATGTAACGCAAGCAAGGTAGGAGAAAGGCAGAGGCACACAAATTGTAGTGGAATCAAATGATTTCCAAATGTATTAATGCATCAGAGCTAACAATGGTAAAGTTTCAGGACAAGCAGTCCCTTCCTCAGACCAAACACCTCAAAAGTGATAACACATTAGCACATCTATATACAGTATATGTGTGTTATCACTTTTGAGGTGTTTGGTCTGAGGAAGGGACTGCTTGTCCTGAAACTTTACCATTGTTATCTCTGATGCATTAATACATTTGGAAATCATTTGATTCCACTACAATTTGTGTGCCTCTTCCTTTCTCCTACCTTGCTATTACTTTGGATCCAGCTTTGGGACGCCAGGATCAACGGAAGGTGAGCACCAAATACAAACACCTTGAGAAATGATTTCCTTAAACAGTGGTGTGCCACTTATAATCTCTTTTGTATTAATGTAACACAAGCCGCATATTCCTTAATACAGGGGAGCGCAATCTTTTTCTCCTGCGCCCACCCAACGGCTTTCCCCCTCTCTGCGCGCCCCCCTTTACCTTGGTCCCGGGGTTTTGACATCGCGTTGCCATAATGTAGCGTAAACCCCGCGCCCGCCGCAGATAATCTCGCGCCCCGAGATGAGGGATTAATGGAGCAAGCAGGAGGAGTTAGGGCAGTTTTTACATTTGCATATATGCACGAGTCTGTGTATTAAGGCAGGGGTGCCCCCCAGTTTGCACACCCCTGCCTTTATACTCAGACCCGCGCATATATGCAAATGTAAAACTGCCCTAACTCCTCCCGCTTGCTCCATAAAACCCTCATCTCGTCGCAGACGGATGCACATGTCCCCAAAAATGTGCTCAGTTTAGATTAATACATAGATGCTGCCTGGCGCAGGTATATTTCAGCGCCAGTTGCGATGAAATCACGACGGAATTTGACCAATAATACATAGAGCCCTTGCTTTCTAGAACATGCCTGGTTATGTTCTACAACAGCAATGTAATAACTGTTCCTAACCCAAAGCTCAGAGTAGACAGTGCATGGTGTGGGCGAAATCGGACTTTGGATCTACTCCTGCATGACTCCCCCAATTACCACATCTCGAATCTCAACTTTGGAGCAAAGTACCTTGATGCCAAGAGACGCAAAGCAAAAAAATAAATTAAATGTTTTGCGCCAAAATACAGCTGCAACCACTATCTCGTAGTGGTGTGTTACTGATGCCCACTGTATGTTTTAAAATGAAATACACCATGATTACAAACAGGGGACGATGGTATCCACAACATCCATATGGTGTGTTCTGCTCCCCAGCTTGACTTCGTATCTGATATTAATAAAAAATAAACTCTGAATAAAGTGACGGGAATTGTAGTCAAAAGGTAAATACACCAAACTCTGGCTGTAGCGGCTTCTGTCCAGACGTTCTCCAGGGGTGTTGCTTGGACTTAAAATCCTGTTTTAGGATTTAGCCACATGTCATCATCAGTGGTTTGAAAAAGACTACCTGGAAAAGCAGAAAAAAAGCATGATCTTAAAGGTCAACCCGCAACACTATTTAACTCTTAGGTTGCCAGAATGAAGAGCAAATCATTGTTTTCTTGCAGCAACCGTTGTGTTGTGCGCAAGTTCTAAAATAACACAATAAAAATGCAAAGCCAAAACAATGTAAAGTAAAGGCAACGATAGGCAAAGTGGCAAAGGTTAAAGAGGCCATTCAAGCGGGAGATTTTCTCTTGCAAATTTAAAAAAAAAAAAACATTGGATTGAAGCAAGGGGTCTCCGAGCTGAACCCCATTTATTTCAGCCTCGGGGACCCCCTGCTTCCCGAGTTACAGGCCCTGGTGTGGGGTGTCGATGTCTTACGTTGTTTAAATCTCCTGCGTCGCGTGACTGGGACATTTAAACATGGCGGAGATACCGGCTCCCCTGCTGCTTAATTCTAGTTTGAGAATTACATACATCTAAACTCAAAGGAAATGCACTGTTTTGATGGCCCAGATGGGGCCTGTAACTCGGGAAGCGGGGGGGTCCCAAAGGCTGAAATAGAAATTAATGCGGTACAGCTCCAGTGAACCCCTGCTTCAATACTGTGTTATTAGAATAAAAGCTGGGCGATAGCCTGTTAGAGGCGCGCAGAGAACGTGACTGATTCCGACTCGCTATTACTGCGCGTCTCTTACAGACTGATGCAGCCCGGTAGGACACACACAGCAGGAGTCCCATTCAGAAGCAGGGCCCCCGCAGTGATAATCCTGATGGGCCATTACCCCTGCCAAACACTGTGCTGCGGACGGTCAACTCTTGGCACGCTTTACACCAGTACTTGTGCTGCGGCAGCTGATAGATACAAGTGGCAGCACTGGTATGGTTGAGATTGGAATGAAACCCACCTGTATATCCAATATAACATTTTTTTACAGTCCACAATAAATAACCAGGATGCACAAAACATATTTACCTGTATGTGGCACAGAGATGACGTCTGTTTTATCATCGTAATCTGGAAACTCTGATTTGTGAGACAAACAAAGGCTGTGTTAGCAAACTGATTCACAACACTTGTTATGCTTTAACGGCCATAAATACTAAACCTTTAGTGGATTAGGTATTTTTTTGCTGTATAGATATATTGGGCTTTAGTGTTCTCTCAGGTGTGTTGGGATATATCGTAAATGTTGGGATATATCGTATTGTGATAAACCGTGCCAACATTTCCTAAGGGAACTGTGATACTCTGAGGTACACTGGGATACGTGATGTTATGTGTTAGCAATTGTATTGTATGTCTTTATTTATATAGCGCCAAAAGTGTACTCAGCGCTTTACAAAGAATACAGTACAGGGAATTATAATTATACAATAAGTGCAGCAAAATCAGACAATAGGAAAGGAAATCCCTGCCCCAAAGAGCTTACAATCTAAGATGCCAAACTACCTCTGTGCATACTCAGATAACAGAACATTTAACACATTCTCCTACTGCAGGGGCAGCCAGCTCAAGTCTTCAAGGGCCACCAACAAAAGTCTGATTTTAAGGATAAGCCCGCTTCAGCACAAGTTGCTCAATCAGTGGCTGAGTTGAAGACTGAGCTACCTCTGCTGAAGCAGAAAGATCCTGAAAACCCCGCCTGTTGGTGGCCCTTGATAACCTGAGTTGGCCACACCCCTGTCCTTGTGCAAAATAACCATTTTCTCACAATACTATAGGTTTTCTATGTCACCGCTGGACTGCGGTTCAAAGTGAAAAATAAATAAATAAATAAAACCTGGTTTTGAGGATCATTTAAAATTTTTATCCTTATTTGGTTTTGCTCCAAGTAAAAATATTAAAGTGAATCAATAGTGATTATGTTAGATGCCTGGTGAAAAGGCGTTTGTAAATTTGGAGAAAAGAGACTGACACTATTATTTCTAAACAAACTTTGAGCACTGTTATAACTACTATATTATATTACTGTCACAACACAATTAAATAACAATTACTGCAACGGGTGAACTCTCCAGCTGGTTTTTATCATGAATTAGAAAGTAGCAGAAATAGCCACCACATAAATTCAACATGACCGAAGAGTAAAGGATCTGAGGTTTCATCATATACTGCAACATAGCAAGGGGCATATTTACTAAGAAGTGCTACTTCTCCAGACACCCAATATCCCCAATCAAGTCAATGGACCATAAAGGGCCTTATATACCAAGAGGTGTAATCCCCATAATATACCATCCATGTTATAAAACAAGTTAGAGCCCCATTCACTTGTACATCCAAGGATGCGCTCCTTATACAGCAGATATTTTTCCAGGATCAAACCCCCTTTCTTCAGGTGTGGCAAGATGTTATCAGTCTAAAACAGGAGTGCCCAACTCCAGTCCTCAAGAACCCCCAACAGGTGACGTTTTCAGGATATCACAGCTCAGTCGACTGAGCCTCTGATTGAGCCACCTGTGGGACATCATGAAAAGCTGACCTGTTCAGGGGGTGGGGGGGGGGGAGGGGGGGAAGTCTTGAGGACCGGAGGTGAGCAGCCCTGAACTAAAAGATGGGATTATACTGGGTAAAGAGGGGTTTTTAGCCAATCATTTCTGGGGGGGGAGGAAATGAATATGGCCACCACAATAACAATTGGGAACATGAAGCACCATAACATTGTCCTAATTAATTGGCTATCTATTCTGAGGAAAGCAATATTTTTGTCCTCAAAATGCCCTAAAAAAAATACATAGGGGTTTTATTTATTTTGCCGTTGAGTTAACACAAGGGCCTATTTAATGTGCCGGGAAGCTGTGTTGTTTGTTACTCAAGAGGAAGGGACCACGGGTCCAGAAACGTTGCATTTTGTGAGTATGTGTGTCCAAACGGTATTATCCTACAGGACTCTTGAGTTATTGTATACTTTTTACTTTATACCCTGTGGAGGGTCACAAAATAAAATAGCAGATTCTATGTGGCTTAGCAAAACAGAGAACATTGTTTTTTTTTTTTTATACTTTTAATATGTCCATGGCAGTTGTAAGCTTAATCGGGGTTTTACAACCTTTAACTAAGGTCTCAGATCTGTTATTCACTATTTATAGTGTCATCACTGGTCAGATAGACATAAGTAGCAGATATGCTTCTTTAAAAGGAAAAATCCAATCCCTTTTTTTGTTTTATACATAAAAATAAATACATGTTTTACTCAGGATTGAAGCATGCGGTCTCCGGAGCGGAATCCATTAATTTCAGCTCCCGGGACCCCCTGGTTTTAGAGATACTTACTACCATATGTGGTGCCGGTAGCCACTCCAGCTGAGCTACAGTAGCTGGGCTTTAAAGCTCCCTTGTCACTTGGACCAATAGGAAGCCAAACCGGATGACGTCACGGCTTCCTATTGGCCCGCAGGATGCGGGAGCGTTGAAAAGCTGCCATTACGTGATTCCTGCTAGCCGGCACATACTACGGAGGTACTGCACCGACACACTTTATTCGAGCAAATACCCAGTATGTACCTGGCAGATACCTGGAATGCGCCGCTCCTCACCTCTGACAAGCCCCGTTGCATTTGCCTTCCCAGCCTGGGTTCATGCCTGGCTGACGGGCGGCTGATCTGTTAAATTATAATGATTAGGATTTAATAGGCTGCAATGCTTCGCGTGTCTACCAGATGGCATAAATTCATGAATTGTAATGCAGTATATATATATATACTGTGCAGTATTGCAGCCAGTGGGAATAAAATGCTTCAATCCCTGTCTGGAAAATACCTCAATGCACTCGGGCAGAAAACAGTCACAAACCTCAATACACCCGGGTATACCTGAATTCGTGGGACTAGCCGAGCTCGAATAAAGTGTGTCGCCAGTGTATCTCCAGAAGAAGGGGGTCCCCGGGACCTGATATTTATGGGGTTCAGCTCCGGAAACCCACTGCTTCAATCCTGCGTTAAAAAAAATATATAAAAAAGTGCTTGGATTGCTGCTTTAATACCAGGATGATACTGGGGTAGTAATGCTAAAACAAACTGCTTACTATATATGTGTATAAACAAACTATTAATGATAATTAACAGTGTTATGTGCAAAGGTTTGCAATTGTAATTTTTGATCCAGGCAAAACTTCTTATTTGAATATCATACTTATTTTAAAGGGGCAACTGTTTGAAACTGGAAGAGGTTGGTACGGAGACTTCTTGGGACAGCTCTTTAATTGTTCCTCGAAAAGGTTGGTTTTAACGGAGATTTGAAGACTTGACATTGTAAATGCTTGGCAAATAGTAAGGGATATGGAAGCTTGGGTCAAACATAGTAAGAGAGAGAGAGAGAGCTCTAAGCAGTGGGATACAAGGTAAGCAGGAGGATGGAGAGAGGCAGGACAAGGATGCAGAGACCCAGGATGAGCAGAGGAGGAAGCAGAGAGACTTAGCATGAGCAGGAGGATGCAGAGACGCAGGATGAGCAGGAGGAGGAAGCAGAGACGCAGGATGAGCAGGAGGATGCAGAGAGACGCAGGATGAGCAGAAGAGGAAGCAGAGACACGCAGGATGAGCAGGAGAAGGAAGAAGAGAGACACAGGATGAGGATGCAGAGAGACGCAGGATGAGCAGGAGGAGGATGCAGAAAGATGCAGGATGAGCATGCAGAGAGACGCAGGATGAGCATGCAGAGAGACGCAGGATGAGCATGCAGAGACGCAGGATGAGCAGATGGAGGATACAGAGAGACGCAGGATGAGCATGCAGAGAGACGCGGGATGAGCATGCAGAGAGACACAGGATGAGGATGCAGAGAGACGCAGGATGAGCAGAAGAGGAAGCAGAGAGACGCAGGATGAGCAGAAGAGGAAGCAGAGAGACGCAGGATGAGCAGAAGAGGAAGCAGAGAGACGCAGGATGAGGATGCAGAGAGACGCAGGATGAGCAGGAGGAGGAAGCAGAGACGCAGGATGAGGAGGAGGAAGCAGAGACGCAGGATGAGGAGGAGGAAGCAGAGACGCAGGATGAGCAGAGGAGGAAGCAGAGAGACGCAGGATGAGCAGGAGGAGGAAGCAGAGACGCAGGATGAGTAGGAGGAGGAAGCAGAGAGACGCAGGATGAGCAGGAGGAGGAAGCAGAGAGACGCAGGATGAGCAGGAGGAGAAAAGCAGAGAGACGCAGGGTGAGCAGAAGAGGAAGCAGAGAGACGCAGGGTGAGATGTATCGAGGGGATTTCTAACACACCTGAATCACAGCCCCTTTTTAATCTCCTCCTGGCGAGTTTTATTTGATCCTGGAGAATCTGTACCCAGTCTCGTGGCCCTGGAACTTTATCCACATTGTTAGCAGTGCAGTATTTTTCTGTAAAAACTGAAACGATAGCACATACACAATCATTGTAATGAAGAAAAAGACGATGCGTGTCCAATCATGTTTAGAGAAGGATAAGAATAGGTCTTCTACGGTAACAAGGCTGAGTATACTGTAAGCATGGAGACCTTGGACAAGTCCATTGAGGAAATGATTCTGCCTGTAAAGGCCAATATTCCCAGTGCAGAGTACGGACTTTCAGCACCATATACAAATAAAATACAATTATGTAAATCACTTTATTCATCACTGAAAGGCTGCAAACAGGTTAAAAAAAAATCAGATACCCGAGCAACCTGTGCTGAAGCAGGGATATCCTTAAAACGGACCTGTTGGTGGCCCTTGAACACTGGATTTAGCCACCCCTGCCCTACTCCGTCTGTTGGCAGGCTATTCCACAAACCCACCCCCCTACTTCCTCACACCTCCCCTGAGCCGGCAACCCTCCAGCTGCAGAGAATGCCCTCATGCTCCAGCACTTCTCTTTCCCTGAAACATGCTTCCCTCCTGCACTATGTTGATACCTATTATGTATTGGAAAGTTTCTTTCATATCCCCGTCTCCCGTCTTTCCTCCAGGCTGCACATATTAAGGACCTACAGTTTTCCTCGTTGGTTTTATGATGCATCATTTAAGTAGCCCTTTTTTCGCACACTCTCTAATTGACTTGTGACCTTCCGGAGATATGATCTACAGGCCAAAACATGGTACTCTAAGTGAGGTGTCACCAATGATCTATAAAGGGGCACCATCTAGGCAGTCAATGGGCCATCAGGTGCACTATGGTTTAGCACGGTTTAGTTACATGGCCCTTAGGCTCAGATTTACTAAAGGGTGCCAAGCCGTTGCACGCCTTACCTCCCATTTACTTGAATCCAGGCCTTCTTAACTTCAACCACAGCCATCAACATCTTTACTGAAGTAACTTTGTATTACTTGAAAGCAGAGCACACATTCAGAATCAAGTAATCAGAATAAAATAATAATATTAACATGCTCTAACCTTTTATTGCCCCCACAATATTTTGGTCCAACCCTTTCCGGTTGTCGTTGAGTCCCCGTTTCCGTTTTCCGTTGGGTAGAGAATTTGCCAACGTTTTGTCATCAAAAAACGCACACACCAGTTTCCTGAAGAGCAGACTCCCTGAGCGTGTGTAGTTGGACAGTATAGAGTCAAGCTGCGATTTCGGCATGAATATGTCAAAGCCTTCTGCTAGTTGCACTTCTGGCTACCAAAATAATACAGACATTATTACGCCATCTGAAGAAGAGACTTTTCCGTTCTCAAAATGTACTAAAAACATCTAGAAGGTATAACTTTGTGCTAGGTATCCCAATATGTAAAACAATGTAGGGGTCAATTTCTCGAACTAGCTATCGAAATGACATTAAAAGAGACCGAATATTTGTCAACGGACTGACGCAGGATGTGTGAATTAATTATTGAAAAAATGACCACAGTAAATTTTTTAAATGCTATGTACAGTATTTTAGTGAAGACGAAATATGTGGTCAATAAGAAAAAATAAAGCAGAAATCCTCGCAAAACAACCCACACATTTGTAAACATTTTTTTTTTTACAGAATTGGAACCGAGTAATATTTTTTTATTTATTACAGGATTGAAGCAGAGGGTCTCGAGAGCTGAACCCTGTTAATTTCAGTTTCAGGGACCCCTTCTTCCAGAGATTCTTACCTCCGTAGTGGTGACGGTATCCCTGCAAGCAGAATAACTGTGATCCTTAATCTAATGGCGGCGTTTCAATGTCATGCGAGCCAATAGGAAGCCGTGACATCATCCGTTGCAGCTTCCTATTGGCCTGAGTGACCTAGAACTTTAAACTCAGCAAAGATACCGGCACCCCTTATAGAGGTACCTCAGGAAGCAGGGGATCCCTGGAACGGAAATTAACAGGGTTCAGCTCTACATCAAACCTGTAATAAAAAAAAGAAATATATATATATATCTATACTTATATCTCAAAAACTTAGCCCGTATTTCTGCTTTAACCATTTGAGTGCTGGAGGGCCATAACCTCTCCAGCAGAGTGCGGTCATGAGCCTGCGGCGGCCCTTAACCCGGAAACGGAAGAGTCCTCCTCCCTCCGTTTTCCCTTCACTTCATGTATGTGTATGTAAACTGGAAAAAAAGTGCTCTGCAGGCAGGACGTAAGCAGTACATCATGGGGCCTCCTGCAGAGCTAGACCTCATAACAGTCGACTATGTCTTGGGGGCACTCAAAGGGTTCTAGAATCAGCCGTTTCCTCCTTTTCTGCTCTCAAAACTTTGTGACGAGCTTTCACCTGGGTGATCAAGACTGGATTCTTGGAATCTGACACTCTTGAAACCATAGGAATCAGAGCAAATCTCTGTACTGGGCCAGAGGCAAAACCGCCTGGGATCTGACAATATTTAATCTTCATTACTGACAACGCTGCCCCTCCCTTCCCCGTGCCACGATTTGGGAAAGGCAAGGAGAGGCATGAAATAAATTATAGCTCCGTGCCAATCCTCCAATTAGCAAAAAGGTATAATACACCTCTGTGGCAGTCTATACTTCACTCTCTACTAAAGAGGTGGTGAGTGTCTATGACTGACAGAAGAGAAATGTGTCTGCATTATTATTTTTCACGAAGGAATGTGCGCACCCAAGTTTGCCTTCATAATGTTAAGGAGACTTTGTTGCAAGCTTATATCAGGTTTCTGTTAGCACTAAATCACAGAAAGTATTATACTGCATTCATTTAACCATTTGGGCACGGTCACATGTGGTCCTATTGACTAAACTTCGTAAAATAAGACATTTTATTTAGTATAGGTAGCTGCTAAACTGGAATTTACCTTGGCGGGCTTGAATCACTTTTTGATCAAAAGATGCAACTAAATGACTCCGTTGTTATTAGACTTGGGTTAAAAATGTAGAAATTACAAGCCAATTTGGGAGGAGCGCTAGAATTGTGTATTTGTTTTCCATGAATGTAAGGGAAATCCTTTTCCTAGCTGCATATTCCATAAAGGGAGGAACGCAGGTTCTATGTAATGGAATACATTATTTATACAAATATCTATTCATTTTACTAAATGACTGGACTTTCAGTAGTATTAAGCAGAGCAAAGCCACCAACTATCCGAGTTATTTCAGTCAAATCTGTCCAATCTAGTTGCTCCATTTGGGATTGGATTACCTGGGACCAGGTAATATTCAGAATATTGTATATATATATTTTTTAATCACCACCATCTGACCTGTCTCCTAGTAAACAAGTCATAGTTGTATAGAACAACTGAACTAAACACCAGCAGACCCTCATCTGTGGTGGTGCTTTTAAAAAATAAAATATATTTTATTTGAATCTACTACTCAAGGAATAGAGAGAGGGGTCACTGTCTGGCCTGTCTCCGACTTTCTCAGCCAGATATTAGAATATATATAGTTAACGTATCTGACCGTACCAGATAATTAGTACCAGTTGGCTTTTACAAGTTACAGGTTAATATTTATTACTTTACAACACACACCCTTATCTGTTATATTATATAACAACTAACCAACCATGTCCACCATCTGACCCGTCTCACTATATCTGTATACAGCAGTCAGTATACAGAAATAGAGGTATAATTATTATATTATTATCAGTTGACAAGTTACAGTTAACTACAAGAACATAAATATCCTTCCTTAGTTTACCTGCTGAGTATTTGCACTGTAACTACAGATGATCAGAGCTATATAGATATCTGACCTGTCTCCAGTCCTACTCAAAATATATAATATTCAACTGTACCGGTTCATCAGTTCCGCTAAAGTTAACACCCTTATCTGTTGCCTTAATGCTTTGGGTGCCCCAAAACGTAGCCACTACATCATAGGCTCTGGCACTCCAGGGTCACCATGATGTATTGGCCAAGTCATGCCGACAAAGTGCTTGTTTTCTGGGAGTGATCACGTCCTGTGCTCCGTAGCGTGATCTGCACTGTAGGGAAAAGGAAGAGGACTTCTTCTCTTCTGTTTCCAGGTTAATACCCGGGTTACACACTCAGTATACAGAATTTATCATACATACTTGTTGTTAAATAAGTTTGCAAATGAGTTTACACGATGTGCAATATCCAGAGCATACAATATGCATTGTGTAATGCTTTTCTATAATTCTATTACTCAAGTAACAGTTATAATCAGCACAAACATAGGTGCTTCTCAGCTGTTATTTGCAGTAGCTTAGTGGGACTGACAAAGTTTACAGATATCAATTGGTAATAGAAAATATTTCGGTACCTATTCTCTAAAGATAGGGTTTCATAGCTTGCAGTGGTTGGCTACCTACGAGTAGTACTTTATACTGTAGTATTCTACTACCCTGTGTTGTGTTAAGAGCAAAAACTGGTCTTCAAAGGACAAATGCTAATATTTTTAGCTTGGTGTAATGAGGAGTCATGCGTAACTCATTAGTCTGCTTTAGGCCAAGGCGAACAATTAATCCCTGTATGCAACTTACATCGGCGGACGAGGATTTGTGAACAATACCAAATCCCAAGACGTGACTCTCCTCTTTAATGGCGGGCTCTTTCTCGGATATACTGGGCCTTTCAGGTACCACGGTAGACTTGTGTTCACTCCCACTCCCTCTTCTGTTCACAGGAACGGCTGCTGCTGCTACAATTTTTGGAGGTACTTTTTTCTTTTTTATTCTTTTCCTTGACACGACAGGCTTCTGGGCGCAAACACATGATTGAGGAATTTGCTGTCGGCTCTGGGCAGCTAGAAGAAAAAATATATATACAAAGACAAAATTGGAAGTTAACACTGTTTTTTGTAGCTGCGGGATGTCGTGAGTGGCAATGGAAACCAAATTATTCTGAATTTACAGAACTGCATATATATTGTACATATGCATCTGTTTTTTGTGAAGTAAAGTTATAGTAGTGCAGGCTATATTAAAGACAGAAAATACTCTCGAGTGCATCCATATATCCTGTAGATGCTCTTTGTCTGCTGCAGCCCCATAATCATCACAGTGCCCAAACTAGCACAAAGACCTTTTTTAGGAAGTGTTGCTACCCACACTCATGCTGGATCTTTACTTGACAAGTGTCTTTGGATTACAAACATGGCAGCCACCATGGAAGGTCTTGCATCATATGACAACCTCTTGAAAGTTACAAGATGAAAATGATACTGTAAGCATCACTTTTGCTTAAATTGATACATATTGTATTGTGCTTCTCGTATAATCATGTCCCCGACACGTTTTTCACTGCATCCTGGTCAGCTCCGTCACTGATGCTACTAGCGCCAAGATATGGCAAAAAAATAGATTCATCTTTGCGCTGCCAGTTGGACAAGCAACACATTACCCTGCATGGGCCTGTCGGTAAAATGTAGCAACCAATACCACATCATGTTTGAATAAGATGTCACTAGTGTTGCAAATAAAAAAAATGTAAGGTAATTGCAATTTAAACAGGATATGCCTCATACAGTAGCGTGCTGTGACTAGCGATAGAGCACCCTACTTTCATTCACTATTGTTTGAAACAGAGAAACGGAAACCCTGCTCTAATAGTAATAATGTTTATAGGTCATTTTGTAGGTTACCTAGTAGGTGCCACCATGGATCTAAACTGAAAAATCAGGCAAAAATGTCCAAAGGAGGAACAAAGAAATCCAAATAATGATGCACATGGACTAATGTACTTTGGCTTCAACTCCTGAAATTATAGCAAGACGATTTAGTTCAAATCTAACCTTTGGCAAGTATGAATTAAAACAATGAGCACCCAAAACAGTCTAGTAAATGCTATAAATGTGCAATTATATACAAGGGAAAAAATATCAAAAACAAAACGAATGGACTGGCTCAGAAGTGTTTCTGTGCCAGCGTAGGGCAGAGAGTCCGAGGAATGGACTGTGTCCACAATACAAAAAATAGTGTTAGCTTTCATTAGCTGCCAAGTCACGAGTAATAATTAAATGTAAGCTTTTGTGAGTACAGTATAGGAATCCCAAATAAAGATCGTTTCGTGTAGATAGTGGTGAAGATAAGTGTGACATTTTGGGATGAGGGTAGTATTGCTGGAAATATATAAATTATGTAGTAGCTATGATTTGAAAACACTTTAGGCTAATCAGCAGAAGTGCCAGTAGGATTAGAACACCTGTTTAAGTAGAACTGTTTGTAGCCAAAGTACTTAATCGGTATTCAAAAGCTGATTTTCAATAATCGTAACAGCAATGTTGTTACATTGAAAAACGGTTAATAGAAAAAGGGGGGATGGGGGAGCACAGGTGGAATCATATATACTCTGGACTCAGATGTGTAAGACTCTGAGCTGCTGGTGTGGGTGATATAAATCTATGTATAATCTCAAACACTCAAAAAGCTCAAAATCCCCCCACTACTTTGACACTTTGCGGCCACCGTCGGGAGCAGGAACAGGGAAGTACAGAGCTCCATCCGGACGCGGAGCGAGCGGCTGTAGCACCACGAGACTGCTGAATATCCCAGAGACGGGCCTCCCACCCCTTCCCCAGCCCACGAGTTGAGCAAGCGGAGGGCTTGTTATATACCCCTGTTTTTAACATTTTATTTTGTTCAATTGTTTATTACTTTAATAAAGTTTCTGCCCGGTATCCTTGGACTTATATTCTTATTTACCCACCTGGGAGCTAGGAATCCAGAACAGGAGCGGCTAGAAATTCTACAACACGAGACATCAGGACTAACCAAAGATACCTTTCCAAGTGTGCACTCACACTTGGCCGTGTGAGTAACAATATTTTATTATCATTATAATCAATCACTTACTATTTGGAACAGTGAGACCAATTCAGGGAACCAAAAAGATACCTTAGCCCTTGAGTACACCCACACATGTCCGTGTGAGTGTTTGATTATATACCGTCTACCTCATAGATTACCCCCCACCTAGATTGTCCCCTTTGTATGCTATCTCTTTGTCGCTGAACCTGTGTTCTTTAATTCCGAGGGAAACAACGAATACCAGAAATAGAAGAACCAGTCCGGACGAGAGGTGAAGTACTTCAGAACAAAAGAGACAGATCTACACCAACGAAGAAGGAAAAGCACAGACGAGACCCTTAAAGAAAAGAACATAGGACGTAAAGATACCTTGATGCACACGCATTTGCACAAGGCCGTGTGAGTGTTTGAGATTATACATAGATTTATATCACCCACACCAGCAGCTCAGAGTCTTACACATCTGAGTCCAGAGTATATATGATTCCACCTGTGCTCCCCCATCCCCCCTTTTTCTATTTCCTGTATCTTTGAAGGATCCTGGGTAGATCCTCCTTTGGGGTTTGAGTCGCAGGAGGAACAGCAACAAAGGGACACTTTGCCCACTCTCAAGGTGGATAATATACCCCATTCTAACTCCCATCTAGTTCCAGGTAGCGCCCGGGTTTCCCTGTTCTATTGAAAAACGGTTGTAAGGAGTATTTCATATACAAAAAAGTGAGAGGGTCTGTAGCATTTAACAAGAGTGGCTGCAGCAGTCCCATCAAACACTTCCTTTCTGGTATTAGACGTCCAATTGTGACGGCAGGCACCCCACTGACACGACACAAGTTCTGTGCGTTTCGCTGTTCCAAACAGCTTTTTCTGAGCCCCAGAAGCAGCTGTGTAAGAAACAGCGAAACGCACAGTGCGTGCGTCAGGCAGTCAGGGACAGCGAAACGCATGGCACTTGCATTGGGTTGTCAGTGGGGCATCTAATGTCACGATTAGACATCGGACACCACGAGGGCAGTTACATCACGAAGAAAGTTATGCACATGATCGCTAATCAGTAACCAATTAGCACTCTTTACTCAACACCTTGTAAATATATAATAGCAGTAGCTCTTGAGTTAGGCCTAATATTATCTTATATTATCTTCTCACAAAACACTAAAATTGCTGGGTTTACATTTGAATGGAGATTAGTAAAGATTAAGTGGCAATGTTTACAGGGAGATAAACATTAGTATAACATTCATTTAGCAGCACATCCAGGACAGCCATGAAAGTGTAAGATTAATTCATCAACTCACAATACTTTTGACACATTTATGACTAAACTACTATGAATTTATGATAATCCTTTGCTATTTAACACCATTCAGTGTTAATTTCCTCTGTACTACTCCCCCTTTGAGTATATGTTTTCTACAATGAACAACAGTCCATGTATCACAACATACACTCATCTGCTGGTATAATCATTAAAGGGCCCACAAACTATATTAGCGTTTAAAAAGGTGCATTCCAAGCTGATGCATATTTTTGGGAAGCAGGCGGTCTCCTAAGCCAAACCGTGTTCATTTCATCTCCGGGGACCCACTGTTTCCTGAGATACTTACCAGCTAATTGGAAGCTGCAACGGATGACGCTGTTGTTTCCTATTGGCCTGCATGATGCAGGGGAGGGGGGATTTAAACCTCCATTTTGTTTCTCCTGGAGAGGAGCAACCGGTGACACTTTTCCCCGGTAAGTATCTCGGGAACAAGAGGCTCCTGAGAGCAGAAAGTAATGCGGTTCAGTTGCAGAGAACCCCTAGTTCCCCCAACAATGTTAAAAATAGGGGAAGGGGTACATTTAAAAAAAATTAATAATCTTTAATGGGAACGGATCCTTTAATAAAAGCACAAGAATTAAAAGGCTGGGGGAGAGACGGTGGTTCATTGCGAGTACCGACTATTCCACACCGGGCATACCAGAGGCAATGGGTAAGAACCTTAGTCCCCGTTTATTCATAGAGACACCACACCTGCCTCTTTTGAGCTAATCTGGGTTGGTTTTTACTTACCTCCCTAATTGAAAGTGGATACTTTGTCTTCGTTCATCCCGATTATAATTACCCCGCAAAAAGTATATTATTTAGACATTATACAATAACATGCTGTTTCTGTGAGCTTATACTCGGTTTATTTTACAATGTATTAAAGTGATAGGCTGACAAGTATTGCATCTAACCTTAAAAACTTAATCAAATAATTATAAAACACTTTCAAAATTACCATGCTTGGCGCATTCTTATTTTTATAATAGATTACATACTATTCTTGCATTATGACCTATCTAATTAGTTGGTTTTTTTTTTAAACCACATAATTTTGAAAGGATAAAGTGCTAAAAACCATTCCATTTAACTATGCTTTTATTCAAGTATTCAGTGCTTGTTAATATATGCAGAACAGTAGACTCAAAATGTTACATTTAAACCAATTCTAATTTTGTAAGGAATGCAATTAAAATATTAACTGAGATGCCCGTGTACATTTTGATTATTTAAATATGTTACTGAATCAAACAGATCTAACAGTTTTGACAACATTTTAGATCATTTGATGACGTAATGTCAGCAGGATTTTATGTCCATGGAGAGCGGTCGTGCTGGTCCTTTAAAAATGTCTGCACTATAAAAAAAAAATGACTACAGTACTATAAAACGTGGGATCAATAGGGCTATTAAACTGGACTAGTTTGTAGTATTAAATAATTGTTTATAGCAGTGTCAAAACATTGCTATATTATGATGATTAACAAGAAACTGCAGTTTCAAGGGCTAGAAACCAACAGCTGCCATCTAAAGCTCCCACCATGCATTTTTACTTTACAAGTCAGAGCTTATGAACGGACTACAGCTTGTAAATATGATCACTTTAGCAGCTTTTAAACAGGCACACCCCAGATTAACCTACAAACAAGGATTTGAAATGTGTGTAAATCACATGGGACTGCTGTGTAGCAGTCAAACGGGCCCTGAACTACACTACCATGAAAACTCCCTCATATTGAAAACTGCAGTAACTCTCAGCTACCACTGAAGGATGGTCCCTGGACCGTCACTACAGGCCAAGGGCACCCCACAGCCGTCTTTGCTCTTCCCTGCCTCCCTAGCAGAGGCAGAGGTATGGTCCACACTCACTCTCCCCCAGAGGGAAGAGGACTGGAGAAGGCCCAATAATCAGCCTCTCCGATATGTGACCTGCCTTCCTCAAGTGGGGAAAGGCTCTTCCGAATTTGGAGTGGTACTGCCCTTACCTTACTGCCAGGAGGAGGGTACCAGGTCTGTCTCATGATTGGTCATGCCCAGGCCTGATGTCACCGCCTCTCGTTGTCACTCAAGTGACGATCCACGGAGGGGGAAAACCCCATAACAACCATTGGCAAGGCCTGCTTGTACCAGGACTTACTGCCAGGAGAGAAGAAAACTACTAGCCACAGATTGCATGGTTACACCTGCAAAAGTCTGAACGCACCAGTTGTGATTTAAAACTTGTTTGAAAGATGCAATTCTACCTGTCACTTTTTTTGAGAATTCTCGCTTCTGCTTAGTCAAATTTTGCATAATTTAACCAACTTTTGCTTTGTCGCAAAAAGATTAATAGACATATTTTTTTTTTTTAACTCGGACGCATTTGTGAAAAATCTTATCTGTGAAAAAACACAATCTTGGCAGCAACATGGAACCTTGGCGAAACGTTCACCCATCTCTACAGTCAACTAACTGCCTCTATACCAGTGGGGTTTTTTTTTTAACAGGGGTTCTTATGAACACTTAGATTCGCACGGGCATCCGTAAAGGGTTCCGTGCAATTTTCAGGTTACTTTAAAACTGTACCAAATACAGAAGAATTACAATGCAACTGATCTCAGATGCGCTATTAGAGGGAGTTGAGGTTCCTTACAATGCATCTGATCTCAGACGTGCTATTACAGAAGGTTGGGGGTTCCACAGAATTTCCCAATACAGTATAATTAAAGGGTTCTTTAACAAACAAAAAAAAAGGTTAAAAAAAAATATACGTGCTCTATACAAAAAAATGGCTAGAATTTTTTGTTTCCGCATTCGGTAAAGCTCAAATCATGACACAAGCCTTTCTGTCTAAAGTAAAGTAAAGTTGTAAAGTAATCAGGCTCTCCGGTTATTCCAAAGACTTTTTCAAGAATAATATCTGGTCTTCAAAGAGATGTACTCCAACAAACTTCTTTTGTATCTAGTCTGCCTTATATATGCATTTTTCTATTATTCATCGTTATCTTTATCCTTCTTTTATCAGTTACACATTTGAGTTTTTGTACCATGCATATTTTATTATTTGTATTTTAGATGTAAATTGTAATTTACCATGAACGAACAGTATATATAGAATGCTTGTTCTTCTTGCACTGTCATGGCCCCTGAGGAAGCTGTATACCTGTGAAACGCGTTGGGCAACAGACTTGGGCAATCAATGACTGCCCGTATCACTCCAATCTGGGAAGGATTCCCCTTGCACCCCACCAGTGACCCCATCATCCGGAAGTGGTGTCACCAACATCACAGAGAGAGCTTTATGCCTCCATTCCACAGTGCAGAGCTGCAGCGTCCTGACATAACCCTATGATTGGTTTACATGTGATTTTCTCAGCACTGTGTTTTCATCATTCTCCCTTTGGAGACTGTGTTATGCTATGTTTGCTCTTCCTCTTCTTTTTATCCCAGAGTTTGTTGGAATCCATCTTCTTTGAAGACCAGGTATTATTCTTCGGAAAGGCTTTGGCATAACTAGAGAGAGCCAGATTGCTTCTCTAGTCTTGTGAATATTTCCCAGCGGTTGTATTTAACACTTGGATTTTGTATTGATTGTTTTACTTGTTCATCATTCGAGTTTTTCACCTGGCTTTTACCTTTTCACATAATGGTTGCAAACAAAATTTCGATATTTCTCGACAAAAGCAAGAAATGATTTCACAGTAAATAAACTTCCTGAAACGTATAGCTCTCACAAGTTTCACTTGCAAATGTGTTCTGATACTCAAAAGAAATAAATAATCACTAACTTACCCTTTGTGCTGCTAGAAAAAGAAAAACACCTGATGTATAATAATATTTAAAAAAAAGGAAGAACAGAAATGTACTGGATGCAATTGTACTGAGTTTTATTCTTTGATTAAGTATTACACCAGAAAGACTTTGATAGTTTTTTTTTTTTTGACAGCAGCACAGACTTGGCAGACAAACACGTGAACATATATATAAAAAAAAAACTAACACGCATGTCATGTGTTACTTAAGTACATGTGCATTACAATTGCATTACAATTGCATTTATTCCAGATATTAATTTTTCAGTACTTATTTTCTCCCTCAATAAACGTATTATTTAATGCATTTTTTTTTTTTTTTTAAAAGAACATTGATCTTATTCTCAGAATTACTTTTTACTTTAATCAATTAGCAGTATTGTTGGTGAGAGCGATCGATGGAGGTTGAAGTTAGTGCATGATGCTGACCCCAAGGCATCTTGAGAGAAAGCGGCTCAGAAAATGGTTAAATCTACATAACCCTAGAATAACATCACAGGATATATACCTTGATTGTTGGTGGGATTAGGTTTGCTGACCGGCCTTGCAAGCCTATCACTCTAACCAAAGTACAGTGTATTAAGAGCTAGAAAAAGTGATGACCGACTTACCATCGCTTGAAAACACCAAAGGTTTTCGGATGCCGATTTTTACACCCATCAATGCTAGGACTTTAAAAGGTCAGTCATTCCTAATCCCAATGTGAAATGGTTTTTGGATAACATTTTGGTAGCCCATGTTATGAAACAATAACAGTCAATGAATATACATGGTTTCAAACATTTTTGAACGATTGGTTGCAAGTCCACACAGAGGAGACATTTTACTCTCTTTGGAAATAGCTAAAGGTTTAATGTTTCTCTGTTATTTAGGATGCTGTGTCCTCTTTCCCGTCTTCCCCCTGTCAGGACCAAGTAAGTGCAAAATTGCAATATTATCACAAAATGGTCATGGCCAAATGGGCTGAGGGAGTTAGACAGGAGTAGGCAGAACTACTCAGACACACACACTACTCAGACACACACACTACTCAGACACACACACTACTCAGACACACACACTACTCAGACATCTCTCTCTCTCTCTCTCTCTCTCTCTCTCTCTATATATATATATATATATATATATAGAGAGAGAGAGAATGTGTACAATCCTATGTAGCTGGCCAAAAAGCAACCCGTTGTGAACATTTTATCTAATGAGCTTCTGAAATGCAATCAAATCATGCTAAAGGTAAATAGTCCTTAAACATCTCACAGACATTGGTGCACTTTAGTTGTCTCTTTAACCCTTTGACTGCCGGGAGGGCCCGCAGCACCGGCGTGACACGCGAATTGCTCTGTCACCGATGAAGGAAGGGAAGAGGAGCCGTCCTCTTCAGTATTTTCTTCCTGCAACATCGCATTCTCCTTTACAGAAATCGAGCAATTCGATCATAATGTACCTGCCACATCGTGAGGCCCCCGTAGGGCCAGAACCCCACGGCGTAGTCGCTACGTCCTTGGGGCCCCCAACGCGTTAAAGCGGCAGCTCCCGCGAGGAGCAAAGTAAACGAATGGCAGGGACATGTTTAATAGGTTACATGTAGGTGAATGACACCATCTTAAAATTAAGACACACAAGTACAACTACTGTATTTTTTCATTGATTTATAAACTAAAAAATAAAAATAAACCTTTGAATGCTTTTATAGCAACCAAACGCGTTGATGGCTTTGTACGATCTTTACCCTAATTCCGTTTGTGATCACAGTGTCTGCAGGTAAACTGACAATTCTCCAATGATCTTGTTTTAATGTTTGATAAATGCTGGCAGCATAATTACTTAACAAACAGATACAAGTGCAGCACAATAGGTGTCCAATAAAAATGCATTTTATAGCACCCAGAGAAAAGAAACAAAGCATTCCTTTTTACAGGAAATCAAGAACTGAAGTTTCACTTCAATGGTACTTGAATCTTTCTAAGGATGATGCTTATATTGATACGTTTAAAAATATTTTTTGCTGGACTGCCAGTTTTGAATGAAGACGTTTTATATTGAATGTATATGTTTAGGAGGCTGATTTATTGTTTTCTCGTGAAAGTCATATTTTGCTATACATATAATTGAATATATTCATGCATAAATAATATACACACATCACAAACACTTAAATAGGTAGTGTGCAAAACATACCTGCTTGCATGAACTTTCTCATGGCTTTCAGCTCTTGCAGGATGGCCTGCAGAGTTGGCTGGCAGTTACATGTACAGCACTTGGATTCTGCGGATGAATTTACCATGCGCAATTCTCCTGTTTAAAAGAAGAGGACAATCATTCCAACAATGTGGGTATTTTTTTTTTTACTCTCACGGGGGCTGGAACTAGGGGTTTATACATTTAGGTAATGTATGCATCTTACCGATTTCGTATATACAGCACCCCCGCCAAAAATAATAATTTGTTCCTGCACTTTTGTCAACATTTTTAAGTAGTGACAAAGAGGGAGAGGGAGTAGGGGGGTATGATACCTGTTATTGGACCAACAAGTAGTTAAAGCAGCAAAACCTGTGAAATCTGTTTAAAAAAATTTTTTTTAATCAGTTCTGAAGTTTAGATAATTATTTTTTTTGTTTGCTTTATCAACCTCTTAATGCCATTTTAACGAGTGTTAAAGCATCCTTTGATTTCTAGGGAGATTGAAAGTTCAATAGAAATCTGGGGCTCAAAAATATTCCAACAGCAAAAGAGACTGTAGAGGTCTCCTTGATTTCTATAGCAGGGAACCCCCATCTACCAAGCAGTGCAAGATCTTTGTAGCACTTTACTGTTTGTAACAATTTCTTGCCAATATTCCCTGCAGATTGAACGGCAAACTGCAACAATAGATAATGTTACCGTAGTAATATAACGATACATTGTAGCTGCTGAGTTACACTGACTGAAGAAGCCATCTTGTTAGGCACATAATCAGGATTTTGTTCAGATTTATAACAGGAGCACCAAGCAATTGCCAGCTTAGGTAGAAATGTAGAATTACACATTGTCACACACTTTACATGCACAAATAATAAAACAGAGAAAAAGTTGGACAGTAGTCTTGCTGCTTTAATGTTCCAAACTTTGGAACATCTCGGGGACCTTCATGCAATGATAGAACCTCCTTTGTTACTACATGGAAAAAAGGACCAACACGGCTACCCACACTTCTTTGCCTACAATGGTAAGGAGAGTAACTAGTCCAAATTTGCATTTCTTGTGGATTCAATAATGTCTCTATGACTAGTGCAGCTCCATTTGCTTTTTCATATACCCTTACATTTATTACTACTCTTCACATTTTGTGTCGCTTTGTTTTCATGTTTTTGTATATTAATGATCAGCACTGTTGATTTTGTAACAAACATAGGTTTTTCAGAAAAATGAAGAAAGTAGTGGACATACAACAGAGGTTTTAAACAGCGAACCACAAAGTTAGTCTTTTAGTAAAAGTACTGTGACAAAACTAAAATTGTCAATTATAATACATATCACAACCTAGAGATGCACCAAATCATTCAATTGGGTTATATACATACAAACCTCTTCCTACAGTCAAATTGAGAGTTAAAATAAATATATTTTTAAAAGCTACAAATGGAAATGGCAAGAGGTATCTCTCAGTTCTGGGTACTAGCCATTGGGGGTTTAAGGCTGCACACCACAATATATAAATAAATACATACAGTTTACCGGTGCTGCTGGTTCAAGGAAGTACCTGCCAGGAAATTCCAAAGTACACTGAGGAAAAAAGAGAGATCCAGCGCTCCACAGATTTCAAGATAATGAATTTATTGTGCCACACGACGTTTCGACCAACAGGTCTTTTTCAAGTGACAAGGCCTTGTCACTTGAAAAAGACCTGTTGGTCGAAACGTCGTGTGGCACAATAAATTCATTATCTTGAAATCCGTGGAGCGCTGGATCTCTCTTTTTTCCTACTAGCCATTGGGACCATGTTCTGGAACATCTCTCAATTTCATATGCAATCTCTTCTATGGCTATTATCTCACATAATATATTTTTGTTGTAGGTTTTAGTATGCTCAAACCAGATCACATTACAATCATCAGGTTACGTGACCTGATAGCACACGTTTATATACAGGTGAAATGATCGTTGTTGTGATGTGTGGAAGTACTGGAACATGCATACCCAACCATGTCATGTTTTTTTTGTGCTCTGCCAAAACGTGAAAATTGTGCAAGTATGTTCTAGTAGGTTATTGCGTGGCACAACTGGTACAAAATTATGCAAAGAAAATAAATATAAGTTGGATTCATTAGTTCCAGGTCTACGGAGCGATGGCCATGAACAGCCCCTAAAAACCAACCAAAATGCCCAAAGGGCCTCCAGGGCAGCACTTTTTATGATATACACTGTAGGTTAATAGGGCACTGGAGGATTAAAGACAACAGATAGGATAACTTTTATAGGGTTCAGCCGTTTGTATTAGTGCACATTCAGGGCAGATTATGAGAGGCCCAACATGACACCTTTTCATCACTTTCTGATACATGCACTTTCACAAGCGGACAAGTCCCTTCCATGCCAGAGAGCATCTGAATTAGAGACTTGTGTGGTCACAAAAGCTTGATGATGTCTATAAAGAACCCTCATGATAATCTATTGTAAGGAGCCAAAATCTGCCACACATCTACAGGACCAACAATCTGCAAACACAATCTGCACAACAGATTTACAGCAGACATTGATTGTTATAATGAGAATCCTATCAAATCATATAGATACCACATTTGCACAGAAAATGTAAATCCCCGCATAATAAATATTAAGAAGGCTATACCATTAGATTCTGCTGCTGTATTCTTGACTTGATTCTGCACGGTTTTGGACCGAGTTCCATATTGTCCTGAAAACGGAGTGGTCTGGCTGGGCAGATCGTTCCATGGACTCTGGGACGAATGGTTGGGCTCCTCAGCCTCCCAGGGAGTGCTCAGACTCGGAGACGAGCTTAGGTCCAGCTCATGAGGTTCTTGCTTAAGTTTTTCTCCCTCCTTACCAACCCGCTGGTAAATCCGCCCTGTGCTGTCGTTCAGTAGTCTTCTCATCCCTGTGATCTGCTTCTTAATCTCCAGGCTTTCATCACCTAGAAAAAAACATTCAAATATACCGATTAGCTTAAAAAAAACAACAACAAAAAAAAAAAAACACAAAATATATTTATTCTACATAAAAATAGAAATTGTTAGCCCACATAGTTTGGCACTTTAACCCCATTTACTCTGCCATGTCTACTGTAAGACAGTTCCATGTAACCTGGAATCTGAGGAAGTACTCACACATTCTCCATGAATCTTAGCTTCCTCTTTAGAGTATATTCACTGGCACTATTTTTTTTTTCTATTAAAGAGGCAGTACCAGGTTACGGGCTAAATCTATTTTAAACAACATAATCTACATACATTTATTTTCTTATCATATTTTCCTCCAGTACAGAAAGTTCATGCAGATAATAGTGTGTTGCCATGTGCATGTCAGTGTACCTGCTTGGATTTGTGCTTTCTATTAGATTGTTTCATTACCTACAATCATGCCCTCATAATACATACATACATACATACATACAATTACGAGAGAATTATTATAGGTAATAACAATATAATAAAAGCACAAATCAGATGTACAAAAAAATGTATTTAAAAAATGGCAAAACAAGAGATATCAAAACATTAACAAATTATCAATGTAATATTATTTTTAATAATGTCAATCACACCCTTAAAAAAGGTAAATGAATATTTATTGTGTACTGCCCCCAAAAAATGAATCCCTTTTTATTTATTTTTTACCGAGTCCTACAAAAGTCATTTTTTGGCAGAATACTTATTGTCCTTCACTTTATCGGCTTTGTTAATGATGGCATCATAATTGAGTTACAAACAAGGAACAACAATGGTGTCTGGTGATTTAGCTCAACTTCAAACAGGCTCATCACAAAAGAAATTGCATACAGATTGTACAAACAATTACAAAGCATTTAGTTACCACAGAAACTGTGAACGTTTAGAAATGACTTAAAAATACTTATGCTTGTCTGATTTAACCTATTAAACATGTCACTGCCATTAACCCAGTTTGATACTAGGCGGGACTGCCCTTTGAAGCAATTAAGCATGAGCTCTTAACCCCCCCAGGGAAACTAGCTATTAATTGCCTACCGCATATGCTACAACAAAGGAGAGATTATTGATGATAAAAATAAAATGTGTGACAAGTAAACATCATAGGCACGTCAAGTCATATTTGTAAGGATTAGTACTCTTTGGAAGACATTTAATTCACAATGAATACAGCAAACCATCAACAGCCTTATGACATGTAACTGCACAGTGAGAAATGTTTTTGGTCAATGTGGATTCCATAATATATAAAATTACCTGAATTACAGTTTGTATGACACCTCCTCTGCACATGTATGCTGATACTATTCGATATGCATGCAGTCCCAGCCTCTCGGACCTTTACAAATTCGGATTGCAGTACATTTTCAAAGATCGAAAACTGGATCACTCAAAACAAACTGTTTTAAAACACTGACAAACAGTAACTATGGCACTTGCGACTAAGGCCAGGTCCCCACTGCCTACTGCAGCGCCTGCTCTGGCGGACGCTGCAGGGGACAAGAGCCACTTCCCAATGGGGCCGGGCCCGCTGCAAAGGGGGGGGGGGGCGCCACGCTGCGCCGACAAACTCCTGCTCAAGACAATTGAGAGCAGGACTCGCGACGAAGCGCTAGGCCACACCCCCAGCGGTTCAGCCAATGAGGGCGAACCTGCCGGGTGACATCATGGCTGCACTCCCGTCACAACCCCCCGTCTTTCCCCCTGCAGCTCACTGCAGACCGAGGGACTCGGCTGTACGCGCCGCCTGCCTCGCAGACGCGCGTGCAGCCCAGGCAGCGGGGCCGTAGCCTAAGGCTTAATTTCTAAAGCTTCCCATGAGAGAGTCACTGATCAGCACCGGCACTAACACAAATCTCTCCTCAGTTACTGGCTTTAAATATTGGAGTATGGGGCTAGACTCAAACATTACACGTGGTTTGCAAATTGACAAACTAACATTCACAACCAATTCCAAACTCTGTGTACTTTAAATCAATAGATCATGCCTAAGGCTAAGGCCCCGCTCCCAGAGTCAGCGCGCCCGCACTGCAGACAGGCGGGGCGCTGACATACACAGACCGCGATATGCGGTCTGTAGGGAGCCAGAGCGGGAGGTGGGCGCGAGTGGGAGGCTTGAGCGGGAGGGGGGGACGTGGCTTGAGCCGAGGGACCCGCTACTCTCCCCCCCCTCCCTCCACGGCTCGGGCTGCTGATTGAAGGTAAGTAAAGCAACACACACACACACAGACAGAGGCAGGCACTCACGCACTCAGGCACACACATACACACACAGACAGGCACTCACGCTGCTTTCACTCCACACTCCTCCCCACTCCCCGAAGCCTCTCCTCCTCCCGAAGCCTCCCCTCCCCATTGGCTCACAGCAACACCACGTGACGCGTCAACGCTAGGGATCACCATTCTCTTGTATCCCATAGCGGCTGACGCGCCACAGCATGTAGTAAGCTGTGCAGCCAGGGGGGACCGGGACCGGCTCCGCAGGATTCCCCTGCAGGTAGGGAACTCGCGTGTGGCCGCCCGCGCCACCGAGCGCAGCGGGACCGAGGCCTAAGCCCCTTGATCTGAAAGCGCGTTGCTCCGTAGCAGCTTCTAATGCCAATTATGGTTTATGGGGACAGTCTATATACACCACCCCAAATTCAGCTCCGCAAACTTGACATTCTTTAGAAGTTATTATTTATTTATAAAATATTTTACCAGGAAATAATACATTGAGAGTTACCTCTCGTTTTCAAGTATGTCCTGGGCACAGAGTTAAGACAAATAATACATGGTTACAAATACAGTTACATAAATGAACAGGGTATACATTATATACAAGACATTGCATGCACAGTTAAAGTAGTTTTGTCTTGCTATGTAACTTCAACACGCACCATTGTGATACGTTAATTGGACATGGTTGGCTATCCTTCGAGTCCAGGCGCAACATACATCTTTCCTTCAAATACTTTCTGTAGGACTCTCGAAAGCTTGTCTTATAATATCAATTGTTTGTCCAAATAAAGAAGGTAAATCACCTAAAACCGAAGCACTCACTTATGCACAATTGTGACTGCAATAACACGGCTATTGCTATTTAATTCATAAAATTTTTATGCAAATCTTCATCTATACATTAGGCCTTTTTCATTGTCCTAACATGCAGAAATGAACTACAATAAACATCATTAACATATGAGGACCAAGCTAAAACAGGTCTCTTGTAACTAGGAAGTTCTGAATGTGTCACAATACAAGGCGGTGGATAAAATCCTCTCCAAATATGCCAACATTGCCTCTCCCAGAACCCCAACTGTCTTGATCTCTGTGTTTATTAGATGTTCTTCCCAAGTGAGGGCAGTGACATCAACAGAGTGGAATGAAAGCTTCATCAGATCCAATCTGCCATGATGTTCGAGGTACTGTAGCACTGACTGAGAGGTACTCTCTCAGAAAGGTGCAAGAACACTTAGGCCAGGGCCATGGTGAAAAAGACAGCGCTGACCCGTGCTGAGGCCCCCCATCATTCCTAATCAGAGCGGCTTTAGATGGCACTTCTGCACGCTTCGCAGGCGTGCGGAGGCGTGTGGAATTGCAGGCGACACCAACAATTTTTCCCGCTGAGGGAAGCGGGGAGCCGGTCACGTGACCGCCAAAAGCCAATGGCAGTCCGTGACGTCAGCGCCGTGACGTGGCGCGCTAGCCCCGCCTCCCACGCGCGCTCGCTGACGCTCATGCAGGGACACAAAAAAGCTCCTGCTTGAGCAGGAGAGTATGAGCGTCAGCGCTGCTCAGCGCTGTAAGGATTACCATGCCCGAGGGCTTAGGAGGGGCCTCCAGGAATGTGGATGGATGCCCATTCATGAGGTTAGGAAAACAATAAAAGAAAAAAATGTGGAGGATAAAAATAAGAGTCCACCTTTAACCAACGTTTTACTTAAGTCTGTTTAGTATTAATAAAGATTACTCCACAGTTTAACATTTTCTGTCATCAACATCCAAAGGGTATAAATCATTTCAGCAACTACATATTCCCAAAACTACTACGGTCAAAATGAAACACGCAGATATCCATCACCTGTACAGTTAATCATTCACGGAAACAGAATTCCACGCTCACATCTGAAAGCATTTGTTGTTTATTTACGAACACTGGCAATAAAATCAATTCTTGGCAGCATTCCCTATGCAAATTAGGAATCTGCATCAAATTACATTGCAATCAGATTTCTAATTTTGTTAGCAGGAGATAGAGCAACAGAAGTCTGTATTTCCCCTGGGAAAAGCTATGTAATACAAGTATCACAATAAGGCCGAGATTCCACCCCCACCCCACCCCCAAAATGCCTTTTTTATTTTCTCCTTTCTTAGCAGACCAATGGGAACTTCAATTTGAGGCAACAAATAACAAATACAATTAAGATACAACCACATCTACCAAAATAATCAGGGTCCAAGCATGGCTGCTGCCTCGGTATGTAATGCTCTTCTTCAAATTTCCTTAATAACCTATAATACAGTGTTGAAGGAGCTAGCAGCAAATGCCTCTGCAGGCCACTGCTGAAATGAAGGGGTTCATCCTGTCCGGTCTCTCAGTGGCTGCCTCTGAAGCATCTGTGGTCTTAAAAAGAACAATGTGAGTCCATTGAAGTGTATAAGGCTCCGGCCCCAGTATCAGCTGCTGCACGCGAGTGTCTGGCGATCTGCGGTTGAGCTGCAGGGGGAAAGACAAGTTTACGAAGAGGGGGGCTGGGGGGGGCGTGGCTATGACATCACGCGGCTGGTTCGCCCTCATTGACCGAACCGCCGGCGTGAAATGGCCAGCGATCCGTCGCCACTAGTAAAGACAAAAATCTCGTCTTCACAAAATGTGGCCGCGCATCGCGATCTGTACATGCGCTTGCAGGCAGCTACTGGGCCCGGCACCATAGAGGGGGGCAGACCTTGCTCCTGCAGCGCACGCCATAGCGCTCGCAGAAGCTTACACTGGGGACGAGGCCTCAGTCCAAAACCCAACGCGCTCTTAATTTTTGGTCCCTAGTTCTGTGCATTTACCTGTCTTAAAGATGGACGAAAAAAGACAGAAAATTGATATCGTAAATAATCCTGGAAGCAAACATATTCTAACAGGTTCCAAACCACCCACACACACACACACACACACACACACACACACACACACACACACACACACACACACACACACACACACACACACACACACACACACACACACACACCACGACAAACTGGGCCAAAACCCACTCCCCCCCCCCAAAAAAAGTCCTTCGCCATCCCCCTCCCCCCCTTTCACGAGACTTACCAGCAGCGGGGTCCAGACAGCGTCTCCCAGCCTTCTGCTGTCTTGTCGCCTTTAAAATCATGTTTTTCTCCTGCAGCACTATTCAAAATGGCCACACGGCGTCATATGATGCTGCGTTGCCATGGCAACGTAACGCCACGCAGTGTTCCATAATGTGGCGTTCCGTTACCATGGCAACACAACATCATATGACGCCGCTTGGCCATTTTGAATAGTGCTGCAAGAGAAAACATGATTTTAAAAAGATGAAGACGGAGAAGACCGGGAGACACCGCCGCAGGTAAGCAGTTGACAGTGGCAACAGTGCAGTCACCCCGGGTCTCCATCCTTTGTGAAGTATGCAGCTGGTAAAAGGATTGGACTTACATATATGGAAAACAAAGAACAATTCCTGCGCTCCTCCCAATTGGGCTAAAATATACAGTACTAGTGACATTTTTAAATTTAGAACCTAAGTCTCTGTAACAAAGGAATCATATGGTTGTATCTTTTCATCAAAAAACATGACTCAAGCCGGCCAACCTCCTCAAGGTAGACTGTTTAGTAGGTACCTACACTAGATATATGCAATTTCTTATTGTCCTATGCGCTAAACTTTGTGAAGTATGTGAATGTGTCCTGAAGGGGTTGTATTGTATGTCTTTATTTATATAGCGCCAATTAATTACATAGCGCTTCACAGTAGTAATACGCGACAATCATATAAATGACAAATAATATAAATAACAGGTCATAGGAATAAGTGCTTCAGACAATAAAAGTAAAATTTAGGAAGAGGCTCCTGCTCCGAAGCGCTTACAATCTAATTGGTAGGTAGGAAGAACGTAGAGAGACCGTAGAAGGGAATTCTGGTAAGTGCGTCTGCAGGGGGCCAAGCTTGATGTATCATGTGTATAGTATTAGCCACTGTGCTACTCATATGCTTCTTTAAGCAAGTGTGTCTTAAGGTGGGTCTTAAAGGTGGATAGAGAGGGTGCTAGTCGGGTATTGAGGGGAAGGGCATTCCAGAGGTGCGGGGCAGTCAGTGAGAAAGGTTTAAGGCGGGAGTGGGCTTTAGATACAAAGGGGGTAGAGAGAAGACATCCTTGAGCAGAACCTAAGAGTCGGAATAGTGCACAGAGAGAAATTAGGGCTGAGATGTAAGGAGGGGTAGAAGAGTGTAAAGCTTTAAAAGTGAGGAGGAGAATTGAGTGTGAGATGCAAGATTTGATAGGAAGCCAGGAGAGTGATTTCAGCAGGGGAGACGCCGAGACAGATTTAGGAAAGAGTAGAGTGATTCTGGCAGCAGTGTTTAGGATAGATTGTAGGGGAGACAGGTGAGAGGCAGGAAGGCCGGACAGCAGGAGGTTACAGTAATCGAGACGGGAGAGAATGAGGGCCTGAGTTAAAGTTTTAGCAGTCGAGTAACAGAGGAAAGGACGTATCTTTGTTATATTGCGGAGGAAAAAGCAATAGGTTTTAGATACGTTTTGAATGCGAGGGGCGAATGTGAGAGAGGAGTCGAGTGTGACCCCTAGGCAGCGTGCTTGGGCTACTGGGTGAATGATGGTACTTCCAACAGTAATGTGGAAGTAGGTAGAAGGGCCAGGTTTGGGAGGAAGTATGAGGAGCTCTGTTTTTGCCATGTTAAGTTTCAGTCGGCAGATGGCCATCCAGGATGATATTCCAGAGAGACATTCAGAAACTTTGGTCTGTACAGCAGGTGTAAGGTCAGAGGTTGAATGGTAAATGTGTGGGTCGTCAGCATAGAGGTGATATTTAAACCCAAGAGATGTGATTAGGTCACCTAGAGAAAGTGTGTACAGAGAAAAGAGAAGAGGTCCCAGGACAGAGTCCTGGGGTACCCCTACAGAGAGATCGATAGGAGGAGGAGGTGTTAGCAAAAGAGACACAAAGTACGATGGGGAGAGGTAAGAGGAGATCCAGGATAGAGCTTTGTTACGAATACCAAGAGTATGGAGAATGTGAAGGAGAAGAGGGCGGTCCACGGTGTCAAATGATGCAGAGAGGTCGAGTAATATGAGCAGTGTGTAATTACCTCTGTCTTTGGCAGCATGAAGGTCAGTTATTTTAGTGAGGGCTGTTTCCGTGGACTGAGCAGTGTAGAAGCCAGATTGTAGAGGGTCTAGGAGAGAATAGGTGTTGAGAAAATGTAGCAAATTGAGAGAATACAAGACGTTCAAGGAGTTTGGAGGCAAAGGGCAGGAGGGAGACAGGTCGATAGTTAGAAGGACAGGTAGGGTCACGCTTGCTGTTTTTGAGTTATGGTATAACTATTGCATGCATGAAGGAGGATGGAAAGGTACCAGAGTAGAGGGAAAAGTTAAAAAAAAAAATCTGTGTGAGCGTAGGGATTATAGAAGGGGCAAGAGGTTTTAGGCGATGGATCAAGTGCGCAGGTGGTAGAGGGAGAAGAGGAGATCAACAGTGAGACATCCTCCTCCGAGACAGCGGAAAGAGAGTCAAGGAAGGCAGGAGGAGAGTTAGGAAGCGGTGTGGGATGGGAAGAGGCAACAGAGGGGATGTTCTGACGTATGGATTCCACCTTTTCCTTAAAAAAAGTCAGCAAAGTCCTGAGGTGAGATGGAGGAAGAAGAGGATGCATCTTTATAGGGAGAAAAAAATCGAGGCTCCATCATCAGTCCTGCCACAAAGCTGAAGTACCCCCAGCTTCACCGAGAAATTAACTGAAAAGCTGCTTTTTAAAAAATATATATATCTTTTTTTATTTGGGTCATTTCAGTTGACATGTCATCACATAGTGGAACTGTACTGTATCACATGATACATAATATAGTATTAGGAGAAGGCAAGCCAAAGATATTACAGTGTTACAATATACTATATACTGAAGCCATATACAGTATATCAGTACCTTTTAGAGGAGCTACTAGAGAAAAAATTATTTATCAATAGTAATCTTTGTTATTAATTTTCCTTTCTTACTTTTTCGTTCCATGGCTATTGTTCAGTTTTTCCTTTCGTCTCGCCTCCTCCAGCCCCTACCTTGTCACTCATTATTGACCCTTTTTTCCAAAATGTGGAATAATCATTATAACTGTCATACTAATTAAAATCCTTTGATCTGAGCCTGGAAAAAAAAAATATCTATGATAACCTTGGATAGGTAGATAGAGATATAGATTACGAGAGTTTGAATTTCCTTCTCACTGCCCTCCAAGTCATTATAGTGTCCCGGATTAGTATATTTGTCTTAAACTCCAAGGGTAACTTTCCCCATTCTAAGTGCAGAATTCCTGCCAGCGAGAATTCGCTGGAGAATTGTTTGAAAAGCTGCTTTAAGGTTGGAATATAACTCATATACTATATGTCCCGCTTAGTGCAGTGTTGAGGAATCGTTCATCCTACAAATCCGAATCGATGATGCCACACTGTGTTCTACCATCTTGAGGTGAGCGAGATGGCCCCTGCTGCTGTTTTGTCTCGGTAAGGGGCTCCCTTGGATTTTGGCAACATGTCCATGAGTGGGGACAGTGTATGCTTTTATTACCTGACACTAGGGAGTGGAGTAGGCGGGCAAGAGGTAATATTCAGAAGATCACGTCTCCTTTGAGTGGAGCTGCACGATCACGTGTCCATACCGCACATGTACCTCCAAAAATAATTTTTTTTGGCCAATAAAAGCAGAAATCCCCCCCAGAAGCATAAAGAAGTTAACTTCATAATGTTAGTATCCTGTCCCCATTAGTAAGTCCTACTCCCATTTTGACCTCCTGTACACTTACTATTTCAACTGCAAAAATGACCTGAACTAAGCATCAGAATTTAAAAATAAAAATACCCTGTCAAAAGGGCCGGGTGGCGGTAAAATAAAACAATATGCAGAAAAACCCAGCGATTAGCACAGATTGCTGCTTTAACGCGCAGCGACGTTAATATCGAAGTTCAGTAAATCTAGGCCTAAAACTAAACTGTATCTAGTGCAGAGGTGCTCAACTCCAGTCCTCAAGCCCCCCCAACAGGACAGGTTTTCAGGATATCCCAGCTTCAGCACAGGTAGCTCAATCAGCCTCTAATTGAGCCACCTGTGCTGAAGCTGGGATATCCAGAAAACATGACTTGCTGGGGGGGGGGCGCTTGAGGACTAGCGTTGAGCACCCCTCATCTAATGTGTTCCATTATCCCACGACTCACAAGGAAGTTCAACTACAATCACATACAGCGTCGACTGATAATTAATGGGTGTGTGTGAAATTCAACCACTTCCAGCTAATAAGGGATTTGTTTATTTAATGGATTCCTGGAAGCAAGAAAAATGTGGCTGTTCCCTTCACTTCTTGGAATTTAGTGAGAGGAAACCTATTATATAGGGTTATCATGTCCGGGTTTTCTCAGACATGTCCGGCTTTTAGATTGAAGGTCCCTGTTCGGGAGGAATTTTTTTTATAACTAAAGATGTCCGGGAATGCCGACCGCGCATGCAATAACGAAAGCCAACTGCGCATGCGTGAGCGATGAGCGCCGAACACGGATGCGTGAGTGATGCGCAGTCAGCGCTCAGTGTCCTCGTTTTTGAATACAGACTTGTGGTAACCCTATATTAGAACATTCGCATTTTGTATTTAATAATAGACATTTCATGGGAAAATATTTTAAATATGTAAGCCAAGCTTGTTAGTGTTTCCCCTTCAGATTAGGTATTGAATACAGGCAGTCCTCGGTTATCCGACACAATGTGTTACTCAAAATGGCGTTGGATAGCGAAACGTTGTAAAGCGAAACACGTTTTCCCATAGGAACACTGTTTAAATGAAAGATTTCGTTCCTGAAGCCATTTTTAATGCTAAAATACACAAAATATTTTACGCAGACAATAAGATATGCAGCACACACATAAATTATATAGTGCATATACTGTATTATAAATATAATAACATAATATATAATATAAAAATATAATATATTATATAGTATAATATATATATATATTATATACACAAACAACTTTGCAAAGTGTCGTAAGAGCGTTGGATAAGCCGTTTTGGCGTTGTAAAAATGAACATAGGTATGCATTGCATAGCGTTGGATAAGCCATTCGTTGTAAAACGAAGCGATGTAAAACGAGGACTGCTTGTACTTTGATTTCACTTATATTTTATTGAATAAAGGATATGATCTATATACATTATATTTTATATACATTTTCCTTTGTTTTTCCCCCTCTTAATTGCTTTAAAAACACTCGTTTCCTCTTTTTTTTTTTAAATTACATTTATTTTACACACCACCCCGATATACATACAGTATATGTCAGGTCTATGTGTGTTTTTTGGACCTAATAAATCACCTTTTTTTGTGTTGTGCTGGTATTATTTCCGATTTTCTTTACCGTGACTGCCTTCTATGAGGCCCGTCACCCGGTATGTGCAGTCATCTTGATGAACAACTATATGCGTTTCTTTTCTTCCCCAAGTTTTTTTATATTTTACAGTATATTGTTTTATTTATGCAATGTTTGACCAGGAAGTAATACATTGAGTCACCTTTCGTTTTCAAGTATGTCCTGGGCACAGAGTTGTATTTTTATCATATTATTACAATGAATAAGGTTATATATTATATTTAAAGACATTGCGCAAGCATTTAAAGATAATATATATTATAGGCGTATATAACCATTACAGACCAGATTAAAATGTGAAACAGCTTTAGCATTGAAAGAACTTAGACTGGTGGTGGATGAGAGAGTCTCCGGTAGACTGTTCCAGTTTTGGGGAGCACGGTAAGAGAAGGAGGAGCGGCCGGATTCTTTGTAGAACCTTGGGACCATGAACAGTCTTTTGGAGTCTGATCTCAGGTGATAAGTGCTGCATGTGGTAGGGGTGAGGAACTTGTTCAGAACTTGTTCAGATAGCCGGGTAGCTTGCCCAGAAAGTATTTGAAGACGAAACAGGAAAGATGAACTTTGTGCCTAGACTCAACTGATGGTCAATCTAGTTCTTTGAGCATTTTGCAATTGCGTGTGCTGTAGTTACGTTGTAAGACAAAGCTGCATATTGGAGTTGTAAATTGTTGGGGGTGTCTAGTTTGCTAAGGGGAGTTTGGGGTGCTGTACCATATACTATGTCCCCATAGTCTATCATTGTCATTTGCATATGCTGTGCAATGCGCTTTTTGACCAGCTGGCTTAGGGAGGATTTGTTCCTCCGAAACCTATGCCAATGTGCATCAAACCATATACCCAGATACTTAAAACTAGTGATAAGGGCTAGAATGGTTTTAGAGCTGGTTCTTGATCGGTAGCTCCATCATTGGTAGCTTTAGAAATGGAGCCTTGGTCCCAAATACTATTGTTACAGTCTTGTCATTGTTTAAAAACAAACAGTTACTTTTGGAAAATCCAGTTTTCAAGTCTCAAAATGTGTCCGAGTCCTAGGGCTGTGTGCATATAAGATTGTGTCATCTGCATACTGTACATGTGTATTGAAGCTCCCTCATAAGCTGTAGGTTCATTAATGAAGACTGAAAAGAGTAGGGGCCCCAGAACAGAGCCGTGCAGGACACTGCAGTTGACATCCAATGGGTTGAAGTTAGAGCCCGAGAGACACATATTGAGATCTACCGGATAGGTAGGAGTCAAAACAGTTTAAAAAGAGTGTTCCCCTATTCCAGAGCACTGGAGCTAGTTTACCAAGATAACGTGATCAACGGTATCAAAAGCCTTTGCATAATCGAGGACTATTGCACCAGTAAGTTGTCCCAGTTCCATTCTACACTGGATCTCATTGCTAACTTTAAGGAGGGTAGATACCTTGGAGTGTTTTGGGTGAAAGCCAGATATGAGTTGGTCAAGGAAATTTGTCTTAGTATAGTAAAATCACTTAATTGGAAGTGGACACATGTTTCAATGACTTTGGATAGTATTGGAAGAAGAGAGATTGGCCTGTAGTTTGAGACAGTGTTTTTGTTCCCACTTTCAAAGATTGAGACAACTCTGGCTATTTTCCAGGTCTGTGGGATGTGGCCTGTAGACAAAATAGAGTTGATTAGGGAAGCAAGCAGTATGGCAATGGCTGGGGTACCGGGTCATAGAAACTTTGATTGCAGTAGATCAGGTCCGCATTAGCTGTGCTTAGTTTAAATTTGAGGAGTGCATGTGTAATCTCCTCTCAGATACTGGGACCAATTGAAAATTGTAAGAACTGTTGGAAGTGGTGGGGTTATAAGGGTTCTCCCAGGTTGAGCTTCATGTTTGAAGGTAGGGTCGCCCTTTGATAATAGGGAAGGAGCACAACCCACAAAGTATTCATTGAATGCGTTTGCTATGTCAGTGGGATTTGTCAGTGTAATATCTTTTGATATTGGATGGTTGTTGATGGCTAGAAGGCTGGAATATATTGTTTATGACCTTCCAGAAGTTTGCTGGATTTGATGTATTTTGTTGAAAGATTGTCAGAGTAATATCTTTAAGTTTTGATTATTATGAAGAAATATAGGCGAATAGATTTTGAGAAGGCCAGGTTAATGGTTTCATCAAAATATTAAGGAGCACATATATACACGTAGTAACAAAGGAGGGAGAGGGTGTAGGTTGTGTGATAGCTTTTATTGTATCAACAAGTAGTTGATATGTTACAAGCTTTCGAACCTCTCAAGGTCCTTCATCAAGTATGGCAGAAATGCAGAAACACAATATTACATAGTGTTTGTAAGAGGGATATCTGGTTTCAAAGGATGTTGAGAAGTGGGAAATCAGATAAGATAGAAACAGGTAGCCTAGTGTGAACATTAACATTAGAAACACAGAAGGCTTTTCTCTATTGTAATGCAAAGGTGGCCTAGACAGTAAGGAGACGTGAGGGGGGAGTGGAATGGGAGAAGACAGTGTATGTGAATATATATAACCCACTATAACTCTTTATGCCTGGTTATCTATACAAAGAATGTTAAATTAGGGAATAGTGTATATATACAGTGTTGAGAAAAAGTTTGTGAACCCGAACGATAATTACGGAAATGCCATAGTTTTTCAATTTTATCAGCTAAATTATAGGGGATAATTAGAATCAGGTGTTTAAATAATTAGGTAGCTATTTAGGGGTGAGTTTGGTTGGCCCCATCCTATATAAAGATTAGAGACTTTGCGAGTTTCGTCTTCATCACACAGGTGTGTGGAAACACATCATGCCACGTTCAAAAGAAATCTCTAAGGACCTCAGAAAAGCAGTTATTAATGCTCAGTCTAGAAAGGGTTACAAAACCAATTCTAAGGATTTGGGGATCCACCAATCCACTGTCACGACCACAGTCACTTTACTCAGGAGCGGTCGTCCTACCAACATCTCATCAAGAACAAGCCGGCAAATCATCCAGGAACTCACAAACACCACAGAGTAACATCCAAGGATCTGCAGACCACTCTCACCTTGGCTAATGTTAATGTTCAGTACTCAACAATCAGAAAAAGACTGAACAAGAATGGTGTTCATGGAAGGATAACCAGGATGAAAACACTGATCTAAAAAAATTAAAAAAAGGAGAGAACACTGCTGCCTGTCTGAAGTTTGCCAAAGAGCACATAGATCCAGGGTGGGTAACCCTGTTGCCATTCGCCACTTGTGGCGAATTGGCAGTGAAACTGTGGCGAATAGACACACACACACACACACACACACACACACACACACACACACACACACACACACACACCTTTCTGGCAACAAGAAGGTTTAGAACAAAGCCATGTAGACATAATAAAATGTCTCATGAGATCCTTCTGTCTCCTGCAGCCCTCTCTGTGATTTTCATTGCCCACTGATGACAGCAGTGGAACGCAGTGAAATGCACAAAGAGGGAGGCTTAAAGGAGAAGCAGCAGGAGGGCAAGGGGTGGACGGGACGGGCCAGGTGACCTCAGCGGGAGGTGAGGTATCGGGCGGAAAGAAAAGGGCTTTACAGAGTTGGGTTACCATAGAAACCACAACACTATAAATGAATACAAAATTATCAAATATAATTATAAAGCTTTCACTGATTTTGCTACAAACGATACAGCAAATTAATTACTTGCTATTACTTAAAAAGAATATACAGGCTCTAAAATGCTATTTTTGACCCAGGAGGTGGTGCACTGAACGACCACTGTATCCATACTAGAGAAATAATGGTTTTGTTGACCAAATTACATCACAGACTTTCAAATAAGTAAAGGTTATTTCAGATCTTTTAAAAAGTACTTTGATTCCCTGGCATGTTTTTTTTTTTTTTAACGTATAATTGCACATTTAGAAAGACTGCCCTTTGAGCATACAGTAGTTTCACATTGTTTAATGAAACAATTTTACCAGACAATATACATTTAAATGTATGGTTTCATTTTTCACATCATGGGATACAAAATAAAAGTCACTCAGATTACCACGGTAGAAAAGTCTGTAACATAACCGCTACCAGCAGGCTTGGCAGAGGAAATCACTGACCCAGCCCAGTAGTACAATACGGTACTGAATAAAGCTCTTCCCAGATAATAGAGAAAAAAAACCCCACTATTGCTCCATTGGTGTCACAGGGACTAATGGCACATTAAAATGAGAAGAGGAGATGCTTGTGATGAAGTGGAGTGATTGAAAGGCAGGCGACACCCTAAAATGTTTAAGTACTTTTCTTGTTAATAAATTCTGAATGTTTAAAAAAGGAAGAGAAGTACGCGGAACTAGGAATCGCCATGTTGCCATTTTGGTAATGTTATTTATGATACAGGAAGTTCCAGGTGTTATTGGCCAACTCTCAAAAAACAACTGGGCGACTCTTGGACCCTTTTTTATCACCATAACTTATCTAATGTGCGGTGAAACCTACCAAGCCGTAAAATTGCAAAGCCAGTACAACCAGTCTCACACTGATAAGATCCAAAAGGTCGAAACAGCTGTCCGAGTAGGCTTCTCTGCCTTTTGGCTAAGATAAAGTGTACTGTCTATCCTACCTGTGTCAGGAGTAGGATGGACAGTGGCACACATTTCGTCCCATGGCGTGGTCGAGAGGTGGAATGAGCCCAAGATTTCCTTGGTTCCTGTAAAAGGGGAGTAATCCCTGTTCAAGTAATGTGCCTTTAATCTAGCAGTGTGGTGGTTAACTGTTGGTAGTCAATTAATAAACACCACCTGCCTGATTTAGATTGCATACAAAAGCATGTCTGTTGAGACAGGAAGTGACTCCTTAGCTCTCTTGTGAGCTGACCTTTGGAGACAGAGCAGGGGTTCTTGAGTCTCCCAGGAGAGACTGACCAAGAGAACACAGATCTCTGGAGCTGACCATGTCTTGAGGTCTGCCAGAAGACACAGCAGAGCTGATTTCAAGACACAGGGAAAACTACTAAACCTGAAGCTGACACACCCTGAGGGAAGGGAGCTGAACCAGGAACTGAGAAGATTTTCCCTCCAACAAACAGATAAGACTTTCATTCTTAAGAGACTTCTTATATCTGCTTATTTCATGCTATGTGTTTTGGGCTGGGAGAAATGCTTGACTAAGGGAGATGTGAATTAATTGCATAGTGTTTCACTAGAAATACTCCCAAGTGAATAGAAGCTTTGTTCCCATCCCTGTGTTTGGATGGATTTCCTGATGAAAAGGAAAAGGCAAAATAAAGCCTTATTATAATTTCACCTTATAAAAGTCTCCCTTGCATACCTCTGTGAACGTCCGTCTACAGTTCCCTGCACCGCTCGCTGGAGAATCCCAGGGGGGGGGGGGCAGGTTCATAGTAGAGTACCATCTGTGTGAAGCTCACAGTGGACGAGGTTATGCCCGGATACAGCGACACACTGGTACTTTGAACCGCTCCCAGCATGGACTGTTGACGTCAAAGATTTACTTCCCTCATTCCCATCGCTCCCTGGGCCTTCTGGCTAAGGGGGACAAAAATGTTTTACCCCGCCCGGCCTATTTGGGTCAGGGTGCTCCGGCACTAACTATGCACTACGGCTGGTCACCGTCCCTCTTCGGAGGGAAAATGAAGGGTGATAAGCTTCCGGAACAAAAAACAAAAGACTTGAACTTTCTTGTGGGCCTTCCGGCCGAAGGGAGGAATAGAAGATCGTTCTGAATCCTGACTGAGGACGAAGCTGAAGACCAAGGCCTACCGGCAGAAGATTTTTGGGAAAAAGTAGCAAAGGACTTGTTCGACTTCAGGAGGACAGTCTCAACCCACTGTGGCTGGACCTTAAGAGAGCTGTGCATAAACAAATGCCCACAAACCTCAATGAACTGAAGCAACGTTGTAAAGAAGAGTGGGTCAAAATTCCTCCACAACGATGTGAGAGACTGAAAGTCATACAGAAAACGATTACTTCAAGTTATTGCTGCTAAAGGTGGTTCTACAAGCTATTGAATCATAAGGTGTACTTAGTTTTTCACACATGGCTTCTCCGTTTTGGCTTTATTTTTGTTAAATAAATCATGACACAGTGTAATATGTCATGTGTTGTTGTTCATCTGAGGTTGTATTTACCTAATTTTAAGACCTGTTAAGGAACAGATTGTTATTATGTCCTTATATGTAAAACCATAGAATTCAAAGAGGGTGTACTTTCTTTTTCACACAAGTGTGTGTATGTGTATATATATGTGTGGGTATGTATATATATATATATATGTGTGTGTGTGTGTGTGTATGTATATATGTATATGTGTGTGTATATATGTATATGTGTGTGTATATATGTATATGTGTGTGTATATATGTATGTGTGTATATATATATGTGTGTGTGTGTGTATATATATATGTGTGTGTGTGTATATATGTGTGTGTGTGTGTGTATATATGTATGTGTGTATGTGTATACATTGTATTGTATTGTATTGTATGTCTTTATTTATATAACGCCATTAATGTACATAGCGCTTCACAGTAGTAATACATGTGGTAATCAAATAATTAACAGATAATATAAATAACAGATCATGGGAATAAGTGCTTTAGACATAAACGCAACATTAAGGAAGAGGAGTCCCTGCCCCGAGGAGCTTACAGTCTAATTGGTAGGTAGGGAGAACGTACAGAGACAGTAGGAGGGAGTTCTGGTAAGTGCGTCTGCAGGGGGCCAAGCTTTATGTATCATGTGTTCAGAATATTCACAGTGCTATTCATATGCTTCTTTAAGCAAGTGTGTCTTAAGGTGGGTCTTAAAGGTGGATAGAGAGGGTGCTAGTCGGGTACTGAGGGGAAGGGCATTCCAGAGGTGTGGGGCAGTCAGTGAAAAAGGTTTAAGGCGGGAGAGGGCTTTAGATACAAAGGGGGTAGAAAGAAGACACCCTTGAGCAGAACGCAAGAGTCGGGATGGTGCATAGCGAGAAATATGTGTGTGTGTATATATATATATATATATATATATATATATATGTATGTGTGTGTATATATATATGTATGTTTGTGTGTATATATATATACATATGTATGTGTGTGTATATATACATATGTGTGTATGTGTGTGTGTGTATATATATGTGTGTATGTATATATGTGTGTATGTATATATATGTGTGTATATGTGTGTGTGTATATATGTGTGTGTGTGTATATATGTGTGTGTGTGTGTGTATATATGTGTGTGTGTGTATATATGTGTGTGTGTGTATGTGTGTGTGTGTGTGTGTGTGTGTGTGTGTGTGTGTGTGTGTGTGTGTGTGTGTGTGTGTGTGTGTGTGTGTGTGTGTTTTACATTTAGCTCTTCTGCTAAGTCATTATTATTACTTGTGACAGAACAAGAAAAGATAAAAGTAGCAACTGACAAATACAGACGCAAGGTTCCTCAAACCGTCTTATTGAAAAATACATAAACTAAAGATGTTGCAAAGCTTTTGCTTACCAAGGAAACTACAAATCGCGAAAATCATTTTAACATGCTTCTACTTTTGTTTTAGTGAGTTAAATGTTTTGATGGTTTTATTTATTAAACATATCACTGGAATTGATGATAACTTACGGACTTACCGTCTGTCAGTTCTCCCTAATTACCACTTGTAAGCTCTTTGGGGCAGGGACCCTTTTTCTAATGTCTACTTTTACATTGAACAGCTTATTCCTATTATGTCCCGTGTGTTATTGCTGTAAAGCGCTACATACATGGATGGTGCTATATAAAAGATATACATACAATTAGTTAACATTGGATGTATAATCAGCAGATATCCAGTTGATGTTGGACATCTCCAACAATCCTATCATCACGGTGAACGGTCTGAATAATTGCCTTAGTGACATCTCTAATTGGATCGCATTGAATTGGCTACAACATAATGCCTCTAAATCTGAGCTGCTCCTAATAGGCCCTAAAAGTACAAACAGATGTTATGAGGAACGCCTTAAAAGATCTAAAAGTCAATAACTCCGCCATCCCAAGGAAAGAGAAGGTGAGAAGCCTTGGAGCCACTATTGACAAAAACAACATCGATCAGCCTCATATTGCACCTATTGTGAAAAACTGTTACTTCAAGAGACTGAGACAAATTAAAGTGTTTCTCTCGAAAACCAATGTACAGATAGTAGCACAGGCCTTGGTCCTCTCTAGACTGGATTTTGCTAATCGTCTGCGGATGGTCTCAAAACATAATACCAAAGTCCTGCAGTTGGTGCAAACGCCACAGCCCGTCTTATAGCAGGCAAGTGGAGACCACCTTTCGCCAGTACTACAAGATCTGCACTGGCTCCCGGGGAGCAAAGGGTTCCTTTTAAGATCTTGACCCTTACCTTTAAGGCCATCCATAGAATAGCACCCCTCCCCCCCCCCCCCACCCCCTTACCTTCAGAACTGCCTGAGTAACAACCCCAATCGGGCTGTAAGATCTGCCATCGCCCCTCAACTGATTGAGCCTCGGTTTAAGGTCAATAAAGCTGATAAGAGATTTTTCAAGAACTGCCTGAAGACTGTGGAATAAGCTCCCCGCAGCTTTATGAAATCAGGAAGCTTTACTTCCATTCAGAAAGGGATTAAAAACCTTCCTTTTTAAACAAAGCATTGCAAAAAGACCCCAACACCCTGGCAGACAGCTTTCCTGCTCCTGTTTGCGCTTTCTGTCCTTTGTTGGTCTTCCTCGTCATTCCCCTATATGTTTTCAGTAAGTCCCGCTTGTAGGTCTGGGGTGGATGTCATCCCTATGTTCCTTCACACAGTAGTACTGAGTTTCTTGGTGAAAAGCGTGTTAGAAAAAAATTTGCAATAGATAAATTGGCTCCTAGGGGGAACTACACCTTAACCAGAATTTGGATGATCTTAAGCGGTTAACATTGATCGTTCTTAAATTCACTGGGCAACAGTCAGAGTACGATGGTATGAAGAACTCCTACTTTATTATAGGTATGCTTTCACTTCTTTTAAAAATAAAATAGGATATATTTTGTAACATACAGAGAAACTGTGCTCAACTAGACTGATCTATGGATAGTAAAAATCTTAGAAGGGGCATGCTCAGTCTGTGTGGACCAGGGTAAAGTAGTCCAATGTCCCCCTGGTGACAGGTCCCCTCCATAGGGGTGAAACGCGTCAGAGGTTACTTGTAGGGTTACCCCCTTTTAATCCACTCCTGTAAATGGATCAATAAACATGTTTCACGTTACAGCACAGTCCAGCCTCTATTTTTGCTCTGCGGTGCACAGCTGATTTTCTCTCTTCAGTGAGAGGTTGTTACCTTATAAATAGCTTTGTAGGTGAGCGCAAGTGAATTTGACTCTGTAGGATATATGTAACCAAAGTAGTAGTTAGCATAGTGGGGCAGCAGAGGAAGAGCAGTGGCTGAGGTAAATGAGGGGCATTAAGAATGAACTGCGGAGGGGACAGATGGCAGAGAGGGAGACCAGCTAGAAGCAGGTTGCAATAGGCTATTTGGAATATAATGAGTGAATAAATAAGAATTTATATGGATTGTTCATTGCGGAAGGGGCGTATTTTAGCAATGCTGCAGAGGTGCAAATAACAGGACGTACTGGAGGTAAGCGGAAGGGTGTGCCAGAGGACTGGGGCTTTTTCAAATAAGCATCTGTTCAGGACAGTCCTTTTTTGAGCGCGGCTTCTATTTTTAATTATATCACACTGGGCATAAATTATATTGCACCATTGGAGATTTGGTCAGTCTCAGTGGAGTGGTTTGGACAGAATATAAACTGTAGACAGTGTATCAAGTAGGGTGTTAGAAGACAAAAAGTCCAGCATGTGGTTATAAATGAGTATAACTGAGTCCTTCAAGAAGTCAATATAAATGGCAGAAGGAAGATGTAGTTAGAAGGGGAGGTTGAAGATATGAGTTAGTATAGGAGCAATTACGGTGGAGTGAGAGGAGATGTGAATGATAGGATCAAGAGTACAGGTTGTAGAGGGGGCTGAGGAGAGAAGATTAGAGAGTTGATCCTCAGTAACTGATGGAAAGCACCCGTTTGCTTTGGGACATAATGGGAGCTGTTTAGTATGGATGTGGATTGATAAAATTAATGCTATTCGACATGGCATTGCATTTTATCATTAAAGTGGTAGGAGAGGGCTTGAGCCTTAAGTGGAGTAGGGAGAACTGGTGTGGATGGCAGGAGAGAGTTGAAAATTGAACACAATCCTCTGGTTTGGAAGAGAGTAGATATGTTATGTTTAGACTTAAATGGGTCAGTATTATGAGGAGAGAATTAATTTGTAGTGTGTGAAATCTACTTTGGAGTGTGATTTCCTCCATTGACCTTAAGCATTGCAGAAGCATCTCTGGCATCATGTTTTGTTGGTATGCCATGGTTGAGGTTTGATGGGATGGTAGCAGCGAGTTGTTGCAGGAGCAATTTGTTCAAGGGTAGGAGAGAATCTGTATGTATGAATGTCTTTATTTATATAGCGTCGTTAATGTACATAGTGCCTCACAGCAGTAATACACGCAACAATCATAAATAACAAATAATACAAATAACACATAATGGGAATAAGTGCTTCAGACATAAAAGTGATATTTATGGAAAAAACTCCTGGCCCTGAAGAGCTTACAATCTAATTGGTATGTAGAGAGATTGTACAGAGACAGTAGGAAGGTGTTCTGGTAAGTGCGTCTGCAAGGGGCCACGGTCGAAGTATGAGGTGTATAGTATCAGCCACGGAGCTACTCCAACACTTCGTTAAGGAGGTGTGTTTCAAGATGGGTCTTCAAGGTGGATATTGAGGATCCTAGTAGGATATTGAGGGGAAGGGCATTCCAGAGGTGTGGGGCAGTCTGTGAGAAAGGTTTAAGGCGGGAAAGGGCTTTAGACACAAAAGGGGTAGGAAGACATCCTTGAGCAAAACACAAGAGCCAGGAATGGTGTATAGCGAGAAAGTAGGGCTGAGATGTAAGGAGGGGCATGTAATCTGTATGGAGATGTTATATGAGGTAGAGAGCCGAGTACAGTCTATTTAATTTAAGCTCAGATAGATTGTTGAAGAGGTTGGTGAAGGGAATGAGGTATGAAGTAGAGTGAAGATGGTGATCAGAGGGAGGACATGGCTAGTTAGAAAAATGAGAGGAAGCATAAACAAAATAAAAGAAGACCAAGAGTGATCAGCACGTTGTGTAGAAGGCTGATCCACTGCCAGACATCAAAGGAGGAGGTTAAAGAGAGTACATGAAAGGCAGATAGTGCATTAGGGTTATCAATAAGAATTTAAAAGTCTACAAGAATGAGATTAGGGGAGTCAGAAAAGAGAAAGTGTGGAAGCCGGGCAGTCAAAATTGGCTAGTAACTGGGAGGCCCAGGATACAGTAGATGACCGCAACACAGAGAGAGAGGAGAGAAAAGAGCATTGAGGAGACCTACAGTATCCCTCCATGTCTGTTTCCCGGTCAGGGGCTATGAGTAAAGGAGAGGCCACCATGAGTTTGTGCAGCAGGTGAGCCATGTGTCAGCGATGGCTAGTAGGCTGAGACAGAAAAAGGTCATGAACTGAATTAACTTTATTGCAGGAAAATGAATATGCAGCAGAAAATGTGAAAAAGGATGAAGTAGTTGGCAAAGTGAAGTATTGGATGAGCGCCTAAGGCAAACAATGAGAAGCGTGACGGTAGGTATATACTGTAGAACCATGGTCTGGTCATTGGTCACCACAGAGTAATAGAAGCAATAAAGAGAGCTAGAGGTGGTAGAGAAGAGATTTACTGACATTTTTAAAATCGGTAGGCTCAGCAGGTGGAAAAAGAATGACATTGTAGTGAAAAGAAGGATATGTAAACGTTGGAATTTATAGAAGTGGTCTGAGAGTTTGTAAAGGGAATTTAGGGAGAATGTAGAAATGGTATATAGTACGGGGAAGTTAGAGTGCAGAGGTGAAGTGAAGTAAAAGCCATAATATATACTTTAGAGTAAAAAAAAGAACAACTACCCCCTTGGGCATGTAAAGGAAAGAAAATCTCTTAGATAGGAAGTACAGCTGGGCTGGGGTCTGGCATCTACACTACAGAAGGTGGGTGGAGGAGTGCTGGTGGGTCATAATAAGGGATTCCGTTTTTGGCATTTATTTGTATTGTAAAATCTGTGTTTATGTATTTTTGTTCTGTAATTTCGCTGTATTAAAAAAAAATCTTTATCAGTGTTAACAATGGAATCAAATCTGATAAGCAAGAACAAGCAGGCGACTTACAAACAAAATGGGACACGATTAGGTCAATCATTGATGGAGAAGGAGTTAGGAATGCATGTGGGTAGCAGGCTTAGCAATAGTGCTCATGTCAGGCAGTAGCTGCAAAGGCAAATACGATATTATTTTGCATAAAATGGGTTATGGATGTGTAGCATGGCTGGCCCAGAATGCCTGTCTACCTCCTGTCACGCAAGTTCCTGATAGCTACAGGCTATCCCAGGGGGCATTGACCCCGCCCCCCATATGCTGCTCTCTGAATGACAGAAGAGGTGGTGCCACAAGAGTCTGTGTATAGCCAATAGTGGTTCAGACCTTGAGCCCTCCCCTTCTGGAGCATCAGAGAGGAAGTGCCAAATTTGAGTTAGTTCTCTTCCACCCCTCCTAGAGAGAGGTGGTGTGTGCTGCTCCTCCCGGCTGGGAGCAAGCCAAGCCAGTCAGTCCCTCCTGGGCTGGCTGGTAAGAGAGGTAAGCAAAGGGTGAACAGACGGCGGTCACTGCTCCACTGAAAAAACTCTCCAACCAGGCGTGTAAAACAAAAAAACTTTAATAAATCAAAACGTACAACCTCATGTCAGTAACACTCTGACGCGTTTCGTTCTGGGAACAGAACTTTATCAAAGAGTGTCTTCTACTCCGTACTCCCCCCTATATATAGACCGTAAATGATCTCCACTGGCTGAACCACGTCACGTGTAAACACTCCCACCAGTGAATTAAGTGCCACTTAGATTTAAGACACATCCGCAATCCTAGGGGGGGCGCAAGGATACTAACAATATACAAATAGTGCAACAATATAAACTTATTGCTGATACAACATATTGAAAAATAGAAACATACTGATACATGACAAACGGAGTTAAAAACAAGAAGACATGTGGGTCTTAAAGGGCAGTTGACACAATGTATATCCTGCCTGGGCACCAATATCTTAATACTAAAATATACAACTATAACTACATAAATAGAAAGCTATTAAAGCTACCAATATCATAATCATTAAATAGAGGAGTCAAAACTACTCTTGATTCTGTAAGTGCACAGGACTAACATACAAAGTAACATATACCCCAATTACATAATGAACTAATTAACCTCTAAATCACGTTTATAAAAACAGGTTGAACCATGGACAGGACGCAGAAACTATCTCTAAACAAATGTAATGTTTTGAGGGTACCGATATGAAATATCTAAACCTTATCTCACATCACTATTAATTAAAGCATCATTCACTAAGTGTAAGTATACCTACAAAGTTGTAGCATCAGTCCCATGGGGACATCCCTTATTTTTCCTATCTACTACTTTTTGTCTGGTAGCTCACTTTGTGGTTGATTCAAGGACTGATTCAAGGATTGAACATTTATATTTTCAACATCTATCTGACTATGTGCTGTCTTTTATACCATCAGCGTATGCGCTATATCAAAGATTAAGGAAAAGTTTGTGGACAACCAGGCGTGTTGATTATATTTTTATTTATTTATTTTTTCTTTTTTCTTTTTCTTTTTCTTTATTTTTTTCAAGATCTATACACGTTTTTTTTAAATTTATATATAAAGGATTTTAATACTCATATTTGTTGGATATACACATACAAACCATGGAAGAAGTGGACACGGACACAGAGTCTAGAGAGGGAGATACCTATGTTCATGCTTGCGGTGATGACACCAAAAGGACAAAGAAAGCAGCGCACTTGTTTGATGAGATTAAGGATATTACATACGAAATACCGTCAGATTTAACACATTACTTTGTTAAACTCGAGAGACTGTTAGTCCAGAATATTAAACTTTGGTGGGAAATCACATCGTTGGAAAATTATGTTAGATGCAGTAGAATTCCCAGAGGTCTGCGGATCAAGAAAACGCCCACTTTTGGGTTTACCAATAAGCAGTTTGAGTTGGATTGGGTCAAGATCTTAGACCATTGTTCTAATCAACTAATGGAGTTAATTATACAACATAAGTTGACTGAGAAAGCTGCAATTATGTCAGACATTAATATTCTAAGAGCCAAACTACAACCATTTGCCAAAATGGAACAATTTGTGAAAAATGATAGAACTTTATTATCAAATATAGAAGTCATAGAGGATGATATCAGTGACAAAAAGCACAATAAATTTGAGAGGGATAAGGCTGATTACATCAAAGGCCAAGTGTACTGTTGGCAAAGGCCACAGGGAGCTAGAGAGAGGTTTGGTTACAGTACACCCAAGGGAACCTCCAGTAAACGCCCGTATAAAACACCGGGTAAATCTATCTTAAAAACCAGGCATACAGAGACTTCCAGCTTCGACTCAGAAAACTCTGACTATGAAACTAGGTCACATTCTGTGTCTTTTGAGGGCCAATCAGATAATATTTCGGATAATCAGGGAAGAACGAGGAGCGATAGTAGATCTTCCATTTCGTTAACTAACATTAGACCAGCCAACTCATCTGTCATTGTACCCCCCTCATCACTTCCATCAGGGTCAAAAAACTACGTAGGACCAGAAGATCCAAAAGGAAACGGGGGAGGCAGAGGGAGACCAAAGAGGAAGAAATACACGTGAACGCAACTGATAATAATGTAATCAACCTATCTGGTATTGAACTTTCATATGAACAGCTTACATTGCTAAACAAAGGCCTGGGATTTGCTCCGGTCCAGGACTTTCACCTTTTCCAAACTGTGATTGACCTCCAAAAATTCACACGAAAATTAACATTGAAAAAAATTTTTTCTTCCAGAGGTCGATTTGATCATTTGAGGAGTGAGGTTGTAAAAGGTGGGATGGACTATACGAACCAGGACTCTGAATCCAATCCTATGATGCATGTTGATTCTGATGGTTCTACTAATATGGATGCATTAATGAATAACTTTACGTTTCAGGAACAATGTACGGTATCTGATCTACATAATTTGTTGGAGGCACAGGGAGAATCTACTAACACATTTTCACAGCCATTTTTTGGCAGTCAGTCATCAGGGCTAAGGAGAAAATCCATATTCTGCCCAAATTTCAATCGGGGCCCATTTATAACTACGTTTGAAAGACTAGTAGAACGTGATCTCAAAGTATTAGCCCAAGGTTTCACACACTCACATGTGAATTCAGGGAACCTTACCTATGTTGAAACTGTCCAATTAGACTGTCTAAAGAAAAATCATGACATAGTTATACGTAAGGCAGATAAAGGAGGTGCCCTAGTGGTACTCTCATCTATTCAATATAGACAGGAGGCTCTTAGACAATTGAGCAACGTGGTCCATTATCAATTACTTAAAAAAGATCCCACCCCTGGTTTTCTTGGAGAATTAGCGGAAGTCATTGATTTGGGTAAAATATTATGTGTTATTGACAATAAGGAAATTGAATTTTTGAACTGTCCACATCCCGTGATACCGGTATTCCACCATCTCCCGAAGATCCATAAATCGCTGGTAGATCCTCCGGGACGCCCGATAGTTGCGAGCATTGGATCTTTGGGAGATGGGTTATCGCGGTATGTGGACAGTTTCCTTCAACCACTGGTCTTCCGTCTGCCCTCGTTTATCAAGGACACGTCAGAACTTATTGTCGCATTGCAGGAAGTGGTCTGGAAAAAGGAGTACAGGTGGGTCACATTAGATGTGGTCTCCCTGTACTCCATCATTAAACATGAACACGGTTTATCTGCTATACGTCACTTTTTAGATTCTTCAGATATTTCCGTCACTCAGGGGGTGTTTCTTCTGGAATCAATCACTTTTTTATTGACACATAACTATTTTATGTTTGACTCACTGTTTTATTTACAATTATTAGGCACTGCTATGGGCACGAGTTTTGCACCTTCATATGCGAATTTATTTATGGGTTATTGGGAAGCACAATTTATTTATCACATTAATAATACATTTCGCACAAATATTATTTTCTTTAAAAGGTATATCGATGATCTTATAATGATTTGGGAGGGTGATGAGGTTTCACTGTTCACTTTTATTAACACACTTAATCAAAATAATTTAAACATTAACTTCACGTTTGAACACAATATACATCATATAAATTACCTTGACCTACTGTTATATATTGATAACGACATGACCATCCAAACCGAGATTTTCAGGAAGGCAAACTCCAGGAACACGTTGCTCAGGGCCAACAGTAGCCATCCACGCTCTCTTCTAAATAGCATACCGAAAGCCCAATTCATTAGGCTTAAAAGACTTTGTTCTAGTAATGACTCATTCATCAAACAATCAGGGGAAATGGCAGCCAGGTTTAAAGCTAGAGGCTATACGGAAGAGGTCATTAATACTGCATTTACATATGCTGACTCAATGGATAGGGCCAAATTATTGCATAAAAATATTAATAAAAAGCAGCACACTATGTTTAATTCACCTATTCATGACGGGTGCCCCACTTTTGTAACAACATATAGTAGACAATCAAAGTCTATTCGTGATATAATCAACAAACATTGGGCAACAATAAGCCTAGATAAAGACATTTCAGATGTTACTAAAAAAAGACCAAGATTCAGTTATCGTAAAGCAAAAACATTAGGTACATTTTTATCACCCAGTCTCTTTGACTCCCGCTCCAACTACAAGATTCGAAATATACCCCAAGGGTTCTTTTCATGTGGTCATTGTTCTATGTGCTGCTATGCTCAACCCACTAAAACTATTATGTGTAATGTTAATAAGAAGAAGAGTAAGATCACGAGCTTTATCAACTGCAATAGTAGTTATGTGATTTATATGCTGTCATGTGGGTGTAAAAAGTCTTATGTGGGTCGAACCATCAGACCTTTAAAGACCAGAATAGCAGAACATGTGAGGCTTATCAAGAAATGTGATAGCGTTCATCCAGTCCCCAGACACTTTAGCCTTTGTCCTAAGGGAGGTATAGCGAACTTTTCATTCTGTGGAATTGAACATGTACCGTGTCACCCGAGAGGAGGTGATAGGGTTAATAGATTAAATAGACAGGAGATGTTTTGGATCCACACCTTAGGCACACTTCATCCCACAGGTATAAATATAGATTGGGAGCTTAAACATTTCCTGACTACGTAGCTTTCTTTCTTCATTTCCTAAGGGTTATACTTACACTTAGTGAATGATGCTTTAATTAATAGTGATGTGAGATAAGGTTTAGATATTTCATATCGGTACCCTCAAAACATTACATTTGTTTAGAGATAGTTTCTGCGTCCTGTCCATGGTTCAACCTGTTTTTATAAACGTGATTTAGAGGTTAATTAGTTCATTATGTAATTGGGGTATATGTTACTTTGTATGTTAGTCCTGTGCACTTACAGAATCAAGAGTAGTTTTGACTCCTCTATTTAATGATTATGATATTGGTAGCTTTAATAGCTTTCTATTTATGTAGTTATAGTTGTATATTTTAGTATTAAGATATTGGTGCCCAGGCAGGATATACATTGTGTCAACTGCCCTTTAAGACCCACATGTCTTCTTGTTTTTAACTCCGTTTGTCATGTATCAGTATGTTTCTATTTTTCAATATGTTGTATCAGCAATAAGTTTATATTGTTGCACTATTTGTATATTGTTAGTATCCTTGCGCCCCCCCTAGGATTGCGGATGTGTCTTAAATCTAAGTGGCACTTAATTCACTGGTGGGAGTGTTTACACGTGACGTGGTTCAGCCAGTGGAGATCATTTACGGTCTATATATAGGGGGGAGTACGGAGTAGAAGACACTCTTTGATAAAGTTCTGTTCCCAGAACGAAACGCGTCAGAGTGTTACTGACATGAGGTTGTACGTTTTGATTTATTAAAGTTTTTTTGTTTTACACGCCTGGTTGGAGAGTTTTTTCAGTGGAGCAGTGACCGCCGTCTGTTCACCCTTTGCTTACCTTTCTACACCACTTGCGAGCAGGAGCACACCACCGCATCACACAGCAACAAGCAACGCCTCTTCACAGCAGCACCCGGCAGTTCTTCAGCTCATAGAATGATGTTTACCGGCAGGATTTACCTCTCGATCACAAGATGCAGGTGAGGCTAGCAGTAGCTGGAATTGTGATTTACTCCTGGGTTCTGTCCAGATAGGGCTCCGGGGTATCTCTACCAGCCGTGCTTCATACGCCCCCCATCAGTGATAGAGGTCTACAATCATATGTTTATGGACTTATTGTTTATCTTGTTGCTGCGGTGGTTTCTTACTGACTCTCTCCACGTGTCCACACTATACCTACAAAGTTGTAGCATCAGTCCCATGGGGACATCCCTTATTTTTCCTGGCTGGTAAGAGAGATTATAGGCCTCAATACTACTTGAGAGCCCAGCACCATCCAGAGGCCTGGGATCCTCTTTCACTATATGCATCCACTGTATAACCTCTGCAGTGGCTGCTAATAAAGCCCCTTTGCTTTTATATACCTCTGCCCGAGTGTACAGTCTATTGGGCAGGGGTGTACAAGTAGTCTGCTTTAGTGGGGACTTTCTCTGGGAATCCTGGAGCCCACTGAAGCTGGAGGCGCTGACACCATGGGAAAAGTCTGAACTCATCAAAAGCCTGTCCTGGTCCCCACTACAACGTGGACCACTCAGCTCTCCTGGACGCTCACAGGTACGCCAGCACCCCAAACATCTGCAGTAGCAGCAACATCTTCCAGAGAGGGGGGAAAACAGTGCTACAGATGGAAGGGAAGAGAGCATTATTTTGCCACCGTATAACTCCTTAGTAAGCGGTTGAGGAACAGGTGCACTCCCTCGACTGGAACGCCTCCGGTCCATACCCATCACCTGTGTGTAACGGACCGGGGGACACGCGCTTCTCAGCGGGTCCCCATCACCTCTAGCCCCACGGCAGCCTCCTGCCCTGTTTCTCCGCTCCCTCAGCAGCTTACCTCCTCCACGCCGAGCCGTTCCTCCACGGCGCACGCCGCATCTGCATGCACGCGATCAGGGTGCGCGCACGGCAGCCTTACAGAAGGCGCGCGCACCCGATCCTCTTACCTGCTCTACCGTGCTGCTGGTGCCGCCCCTCATCGGCTGCAGGCCATTACGAGCTATCACACCCCTGCCTCCCTCCTGGACCTATCCCTGTGTTCACTCAGACAGGCCTCCGCTCCTCCCCTTGCCCCCATTGGTTCTCCCTCCTTTATTACCTCAGTCTTCCCACTCCGTCGTCGCTCAGCATAGCTTCTCTGCGGCTCCTGTGTGCAGTAACTTTGCTTAGCTCTCTGTTCCAGCTCCTTGTTCTTGGACCTGCCTGTTTGGATTTCCCTGGTTTGATCTCGGCTTGGCTTTACTACGTGTACCTCTCTACCCCTGGACTCTACTTTGGACACCACTAAGGTGCTCGCTCCTGCCCCTGCCCCTTGGCTCTTGGACATTAACCCTCTGACTTCTGGCACCCCGGACTATGCAAGTATATGGTTAACCCTTTTCTCACCAGGCCCGACAACGCTAATTACCACACTCCGGGCACACCCTCACTGCTGTGGGTGCTTAGTTATACCCTTACCCACCTCAGTAGTGGGGACTGGCCAGGTCTGCGGGCATACAGGCGTTACACTGTTAGGGCGTAATCAGTAACTACTATGTATCCTTCCGAAGGAGGCTAGAGGCGGCACGCCATGGAATGGCACTTTGCCATCTTGACAAAGGTTCAAATTATGGACTGAAACGTCAATCCATTTTATTAAAACATTTTCTATTTTGAATAAGTCCTCTGGAGTGCCATCTGAAACCTCTTTCAGAAGGATACATGGTACTAACTCGTTAGTAAGACAATACCTTGAATATGGAGTACAGTTTTGGCCACCAATCCATAAAAAATACATTATGCCACTAGAAAAAGTATAGAGAATAGCCACCAAATAAATAAAGGGGATGGAAGGTCTGACTTAGGAGAGACTAGCCAATTTAGATTGGTTTAAAATGGAAAAAAAGAGGCATCCAAAAGGGGATATGATAACTATTTACAAATATGTTCAGGATCGATACAAAGAGCTTTAAAAAGGAACTACTCATCCCAAGGACAAATGGCATGGGGTCATCCCTCAAGATTGGAGAAAGAGTGATATCAGCAACAAAGTAAAGGGTTCGTTACAGGAAGGGCGGTTAAAATGTGCAATTCATTACCCATGGAGACTGTGATGGCAGATAAAACAGATATCTTTAAGAAAATGTTAGACGTCTTTTTAGAAAGGAAAAGTACTGTATACAGAGATATATCAAATAAGTAAACATAGGAAGGATGTTGATCCAGGGAGAAATCTGATTGCCATTATTGGAGTAATTTATTTTCCCCTTATGAAACATCATTGGATAATGTTTCACTGGGGTTTTTTGTTTGCCTTCCTCTGGATCAATATACTGTAAATACAAAGGATGAGTCTAAATTTAACATAGGTTGAACTTGGTATACTGTATGTTATTTTTTTAAACCTCAATGTAACTTCTTTAACACTCTGAACACCGCTGTTTGTTTTTAGAACAGGCCGTCTCACTTACTAAACTAGTTTTGAAGGTTTTTGTTTTTGGTACACGGAAATAATTCACCAACCCGTGTTTGCCAAAAAGATAATTAGTTCTGCAATTAATCCTTTAGATATACAGGTCTACTTAGTAGGGTTAATTAAGGACTGTCATACTCCTATATGAACAGAAACAAGAGTTTTTTGAGCACTCCCCTGAAATACATTGTACAAATCTTTTTCTTCTTTAAGTGTAGCCCTGCAAAGCAACATTTGAGATCCTTAATATTTACAGGTGCAAACCTACACTGCTTACGATCCATGTCTGCTACATCCTCATAATCAGAAAGTCATACTGATAGAGAGATTGTTCCACCAGTTATTTTTATGGGAGAGTGGACACCTTAGACCCGGGGTGCGCAAAGTTTCTGCGCTGCGCCCTCCTGCCTGCCAGCCTAGCGCCCCCACGCTTCCTGTGAACCGGCGTCAAATGATGCTGCGGGTCATGTGATGTCATGTGACCGTGCAGCGGCATTTGACGCGCGTTACCATGGTAACGCATCACATGACCCCGTGACGCCATGTCGACGCATCCAGAAGCCGGCTATATCCCGGTATGTTGATGTTGCAGAGGCCTCGCGCGGTCCCCCGGCATTTAAATACCTCGAAGAGCGCGGGACCTCTATAAATGCCACATATCCTCTCCCCCCCCAAAAAAAATCCCACGCCCCTACCTTAGTAATACGCCAATTATAACGCAATGCGCAGCAGTAAGAGACTCCCTCTGCTGGGCTATTTTATTCTTATTCACTTTGTGAGTGCATAATATATATATATATTTTAATTCGGGATGGGTTAATGAAACAGTACTATATTACATGTATTCTCACTTAGAAAAATAATACATTATATTGAATGACATTACATTGGCTTCCTTTTGGTTTGTGGACAAATCTGTGTTTTCCTTTCATCCTTATACAAACTGCTGTGTAGTTTGATATCTCAAGTCTTGTTTTCAGTTTACTTATTATTATCCTTTTTTCCCACCTTAAAGCAGCAGTCCTACCCATGTGGGGTTATCCATCTGTTCCCGTGATGCCGAACTGTTTTCATGGCTTCCTGGACATTTAAAACGCGCGTCCAATAGGAAGCAGCAATGGGACCCGCAAGATTGAGCAGTCATTTTTAATTGCGGCTCAGCTCAGGGGACCCCTCGTTCAATTAAAGTATATGGCTTCTATGGAAATATCGTAGTCTTTAAATCCAATTCGGGGAAACAGCATCAGGCGAGGAAAAACCTGCCTGTGCAGCCAACACAACACAGATAAACAATTTCTTCAAAGTGCAGGTCTCCTCAAAGACAGAGATACCAAGTGGAGCTCTACTCACACGTTCATAATGAAGTTCTCTGTTTAATGTGACAGCCAAGAACAGAGGAGAAACAATGTTTCAGGTCCCATATGGACCTTTTATTCCTGATGAAAGGTCCATATGAGACGACGTCTTTCCACTGTTCTTGGCTGTCACATTAATTGGAGAACTTCATAATGAACGTGTGAGTAGAGCTGTACTTTGTATCTGTCTTTGAGGAGATCTGCACTTTGAAGAAATTGTAAGCCTTTAAATCCAGCCACAAAATTCAGTACTTCTTATCTCTTGAATGGAAAAATGACAAGAGATATCAAAATGCAAAAAATGCTGGGGGGGTGGGGGGAGGGGGTGTTCCTTTTGTGTATGTCAGTTGTTCCTGTCATAGAAGATTCTGTTACAGCAGATGACTGATCGGACCACCCACAGCATTAATCCTCCTGCACCGGTGCTGCCGCGGTTGAGCGACGGTGGGTAGCCCCAGTGCTGCGAACTGCAAGGTCTTCTACAATCGATAAAATACATACAACTTGAAACACAATAAAGCCGGCTGGTCCCTGCTCCGAGAACTTTACAGGGATCTTAGTCCGCTTTAAAGCTGCAGACCAAGTAATATCCTACGTGGTTTAAAAAAAAAAAAAAAAAAAATTGTTCTTTACTATGTGAAAATAATCAATTTTTTATTTTAAATACTCTAAATGACATTTTGAATGTATTATAATTTAACAAGCATTTTTATCTCCATATCAGCCATTTACAAAGTCACATCCCCTTCCTCTTCTGAAATAGGCTCTGGCACACCCCTTTTGAGCACTGCCCTCTCTCTAGCAGGGCACCAATTGCATCTAGTGACTGCCTGGTCACATGAACTTTCCCACAGAACTTTGCATTTTTGGTCCTCTTTTGCTGCACTGAAAGCCATTTAGTAAACCCCGGAGCCGAATTTTTGCTGATCGGTCACAGGAGAACGGATCGATCGGCAACTTAACTAATTAGTTATTGTGTGGATTGTATTGGTGCACATATTAAAGGGAAAAAAGAAATAAACAGGCAGCTTGGACTGCTGCTTTAAGCAATTCAAAGGCAGCGAGTGGTCCTTACAGCTAAGCTACTACATACAGTGTGTGTGTGTGTGTGTGTGTGTGTGTATATATATAACACACACACTGCAAGTTGAGCAGTGCATTGCTTTCACAATTTTCCCTTAATTGAATTGAACAGAAAAGCTCAATGATCTTTTATCTCAAAATTGCAAAAACAACTGACATTGCTGCTGCAATTAATTGTATCACACAAGACTTCATTCTAAGGTAGAGACTTTAAAAACAGGTTCATGTGCACCCATATCATTACAAGGAAATCTGCAACCAATGCCATCAAGCTGGTTTATTGGTTCTGCGCGTCCCCGGGTACACATTCAATTTAATTCTGTCATGCTAGGATTAGCAGCCGAGCGAGATAGTTGAAGGGGCCTTATAATAAGACTGCACATTAATTCCCTGTACCACCTCAGGCAGAAGAACAACACAAACAAATAGCAGCTTCCTGGAAACTGGATGTCTGCTATCCAGATGTGAAAAACGTAGCACCCCAATTACACGAGCTACGGTCAGCGAAGCATGCCTGCCGAGATCCAGCGCACACAATCGCAAGACTGCACACTCAGCATCTGGCCCACAGAGAGCGAGAATTCATCCTGAGCATGAAACACATACACGATTTATATCCATCTACGAATAACGGAAACCAGGCTGTGAAAGAGATTGTTCAAAGTAAATATTCACATTTGCCTCCACTGCCCAAGTTAGGTTAAAATGTGGAGGTTTTCTTCAACTCTGTTCATATTAAGTCAACAATAAAATAGGTTTACGGTCATGTTTTTCTTTAATGTTATTCTCTTTAAAAATCCTCTAGAGTGTAAGCTCCCTCCCTCATTCCCTTGTGTATCTGTTTGTGCGTGTGTGTGTCCTTATTGCCATGTCATTCTATTTATGTGTAACCCTCCCTGCCTGCCTGTAAGGGAGTTTACAATATGTGCTGGGGGCTGCTCAGGGTGCATTACCTTCATCCAGGGTGATGGTCCATGGAGGCTGGGCATATACATGCAAATATACAGATGGGCCAGGAGTAGTTTTGAAACAGTTTTTTATTTATTTATCACAACAGTTCTAACACTTCCTCTACGGCGTCCCCACAGTGTCGAGGACGCACAATGCTACTGACATCAAACTGAGTCGCTCTTAAAACAGTTTACAAGTCAACAGGTCTTCCCTATTCCTCCCTTTCCAGGGTCCCAGCTTTGGATCCTCTTTCCTTCTGATGTTGCACAGTGAGCCCCAACTGCAAGTCCTGCTCCACCCACTCTGCGCCCAGGCCTCTGGTACTGGGGCAACATGTGATGGTTCTTCTTTCTGGTATTGTACTCCACCATGTTATCATCCTGCCTAAAGTATAGTGCACTAGCCATGGCAACAACCAGTGCAATAACCCCTGGGGGTACTGGCCTCAGATCAATCCTAGGGTTAGGGACAGAGCAATCCCTCTTGTAGTAAATCTCTTCTTTAGCTCCTATCCAAGGGCCTCAATTAGGAGGGACACTTCCCTGTTCTGCTTTAGCTCCTATACTAATGGCCTCCCTATACAGGACACTTCCCTGTACTGTAAAACAATAACAATGGTTCCTACTCCAATCTAGCTTCTCACAACTTAGATCCTTACTTGGTCTCTGCTCTCAGCTACTCCTGTCTCCAACGGCCATCGAATCTTCCTGCTCTCCACTGTCACTCCTCTTACCCCTTCCCCGTCTCTGGGCAAGAAAGGGGCCGAGCGAAGCTCCTGCCTGGTCTTTGGCAAAAAACATATATCTTCTTCTTTAACCCAAATAGTAACCCCAACAGGGAGGGGATGGAGGGGAGGGGGGGGATACATATGTAATAGTCATCACTCTGTGCCCATATAGTACAGCGCTGCGGAATAAGTTGGCACATTAAATATAAATGATAATTAGAATGTATGCGACTTTAGAATACTCCATGAAGCTCCTCTGTGCCGGTGAGCCATGAAGCTCCTCTGTGCCGGTGAGCCATGAAGCTCCTCTGTGCCGGTGAGGCCTGTCCCCCCTGCAGGTCGCCGCACCAGGGAAACAGTTTTAATAGGAAAGTGCCATGTAGCAGTTCAAAACAAAAACAAATTGTTACACAACCTATCAGGGTAAATCAGCTTATGGGGTCAGATTCAAATCACCTTCAAAGTAGCAGTTTCACTTATTTGTATCATTTTAAAAATGTATGTTTCCCATCTCTCAGGCTGCACAAAACTCAAGCATATCAGCTACTTATGGACCAATGAGAGCTGCCCATTACGGTACTGATAATCGACAAAACCGGAGCAATTCCACTACAGTTGAGGACCACCGACAAACAGATATCACCACCAGAAGATGAGGTAAAGATTGTAAACAAAACAACACTCATCATGGGAAAACGTCAAAATGTAAAACCTGATTTAAAATACTTAAACAAATCATCAATATTTGACCTATTGATCATGCCAAACTTCCAACACATCTTTGGTTATAACAAAAAACAAAAAAGCCCAAAGCTAGATCTAATATGACAAAAAGGAGAAAATTTAAAACAACTTACCGTAATTTTCTTTTCCTGGAACCATGGCAGTGGGCACCATTAGGTTAATCCCTTCTCACTCTAGGTAGGATAGGAAATAGACTTTTGCCGGTAGGCCATATAAGGCCCCTCCCTCTACCCGCACCTTAGTCTTACGATTCTTCCATAGCTGAAAATATATAACTGATAGGCATTAGACATACATAGGGAGGGTAACTATGGGCCCACTGCCATGGTTCCAGGAAAAGAAAATTACGGTAAGTTGTTTTAAATTTTCTCCTTTCCTGATCACCCTGGCAGTGGGCACCATTGGGACATACCCAAGCAGTGAAATTTTTTAGGGAGGGATACATCAGAATAGACAACACCAGTTTAATGCTTTATCAGTTTGACCTTTATTAATACACTTTACACTTTATTTCACTACAGATTCTAACACTCTACGACCAAAGCTTGCGTCAGCTGATGATTGTATGTCTAGTCTGTAGTATTTCAAGAATGTATTGAATGAGGACCAGACTGCCGCTTTGCATATCTGTCCTGGTGTAACCTGGGCTTTAAATGCCCATGAAGTAGACATGGCCCTTGTAGAATGAGCTTTAATGTACAAAAGTTTATCTTGTCCTTTGCTTTCATAAGCCTTTTTAATACAAGACACTATCCACTGGGAAATTGTTGTATTTCATGCTGCTTGACCTTTCTTTGGTCCCTCTGGAATGATGAATAGTTTGTCTAACTTTCTGATATCTCGCATCCTTTCCAGGTACACTTTTAGACATCTTACCACGTCTAATTTGTGTAGTCTCTCTTCTTTCTTATTTTTTGGTTCTGGACAGAATGACGGAATCACAATTTCTTGATTCATGTGGAACTGTGATACAACCTTTGGTAGGAATTGATGTACTGGTCTGAGAACTGCCCTGTCTTGATGTATGACTAGGAATGGTTCCTTGGCAGATAGAGCCTGTACAGTAGTTCTCCCACTCTCCTTGCTGAGGTGATTGCTATCAAAAATGCCATTTTCCATGATAACCATTTTTGGCCTATCTCCTGTATAGGTTCAAACAGAGCTGCTGTTAGTACATCCAATACTAGAGACAAGTCCCATGTAGGTACCCTGTTCTTGATTTGAGGTCTTAACCTTTTAACTGCCTGAAAGAACCTGACGATCAATCTTACCATTGCCAGATTTCTTTCCAACAAGGCTGATAGTGCAGACACCTGTACTTTCAACGAGCTGAGACTGAGACCTTTCTCAAATCCTTTTTGCAGGAACTCCACTATTGATACAATTCTAGGTGAAAGGAAATGTTGTTTCTCTTTTCCACACCAATCGCGAAAGCAAAGCCAGATTCTATGGTATACTCTCGATGTGGAACTTTTCCTTGCTTGTAAAAGGGTTTGGATTGTTTTGTCTGAACAACCTTTCAGTCTCAATGTTTCCCACTCAATCGCCATGCCGTCAAAGCCCATTGTTTGGCATTCGGATGACATATTGGCCCTTGTCGCATAAACCCTTTGCGATCTGGTATGTGCCATGGTGTATCTACTGCCATATTTACCAAGTGTGTGAACCAAAGCCTTCTTGGCCGGTAGGGTGCTACGAGTATCACTTCTGCTTGGTCTTCCCTGATTTTCCTGATTGTTTTCGGAATTAGGGGAATTGGAGGGAACAGGTATGCCAACTTGAAGTGCCATTTGAAACTGAGAGCATCTGTACCTTGTGCGCTTGCATGAAACTGTCTGGCACAGTAGTTCCTTACCTTGCGGTTTTGGTGTGTCGCCATGAGATCTATGTCTTGTTGACCCCATCGTTCTACCAGTTCTTGAAACACCTGTGGATCTAATGCCCATTCTCCTGAGTGTATGATGTTCCGACTTAGAAAGTCTGCTGTGACATTTTCTAGTCCTGGGATATGTATGGCTGTAATATCCGACAAGTGGCGCTCTGCCCAAAAGAGGATTTCTGCTGTGAGGTTCATCAGCTTTCTGCTCCTGGTTCCTCCTTGTTTGGCTATATACTTGACAACTGACCTGTTGTCTGATTCTATTTTTATACAGCCACCTCTTATATGGTCTTGGAAAGCTTCTAAGGCCCTTTGTACTGCTTTTAATTCCAGTAGATTTGAGGGCAGATGCTTTTCCTGATTTGTCCAGGTTCCTTGCACCAATGTTTCTCCCATCTGGGCACCCCAACCTGTGTTGCTCGCATCTGTTGTAATTCTTACCCAGTGCACTGGTTGTAGTGTTTGTCCTTTTTCCAGGTTTCGGGTATCTTCCCACCACTTTAATTCCTGTTTTGTGTGTGGGTGTAACAAGATTCTTTGTCTTGTGTCCTTGTGATTCCCGTTCCATTGTTGCAGAAAATTGTTTTGCAGTGGTCTCATATGTAGTGCTGCCCATTTTGTGACGCTTAATGTTGAAGCGAATTTCCCTAGGAGCTTCATGCATTCTTCTGCTGAAGTCCTGGTAGCTTTCCTGAGCTTCTTTGTTTGCATGGCTATGTCTTGCCTCTATGCCTCTGGTAGTCTCACTTCTCCTTTTGCTGTATCGAATTCTAACCCCAGAAATCTTAACAGCTGAGTGGGTATGAGATGGCTCTTGTCTCTGTTTATTAACCAACTGTGATGTTCCAGGAAGGTTATTACCATATTCTGGTCTTGTTGGAGTTTCTCCAGACTCTTTGATTTTACCAGGATGTCGTCCAGGTATGGGTATATTTCTACCCCTCTTTCTCTCATTTCTGCCACTAGAGGGGCTAGAACCTTTGTAAACGTCCTTAGGGAAGTAGCCAGACCAAATGGCAGTGCTGTGTACTGATAATGATCTTGATTTACTGCAAACCTTAGGAATCTTTGATGTCCCTTTGCTATGGGCACATGTAGATAAGCGTCTTTAAGTCTATCGCCACCATCCAGTCTCCTGGTTGTACCTCTTGAATAAATCAGATTCAACGACACCATTTTGAATTTTCTTATCCTCAAGAATAAATGTACCCTTCTTAGGTCTAGGATTGCTCTGTAATCCCCTGTAGGTTTTTTTACTAGAAAAATCCTGGAATAAATTCCGCTTCCTCTGTCTTCCTGAGGTACCTTCTTTATTACTTCTGCTTGTAATAATTTCTTTAAAGCCGAATTCATCTGCCTTCTTTTCTCCTTGGACTGTATACATGTTATTACGCCCATATTTCTTCTTGGCAGCTCCCTGAATTCTATACTGTACCCCTGACGAATGGTCTGTAATACCCAATTGTCCTGTATTGTTTGGGCCCATGTTGCAGAAAACTGCTTCAGTCGCCCTTCTACTGACAACTGCTGGGCCCTCTGACCTTCATGTGGATTTATTCTTTGTGAATGATCCTCTTCCTCTGGGACCACGAAAAAGCCGGTTCTGGCTACCCCTCCATGTTGTTTGTCTTGGGAATGACCTACCAGGTCTATATGCCTTTGCTTCTTTATACTGGTTTCTATTAGCCTGTTGGAAGCCGAATCTTCTGGCTCTGTTTTCCTGAGGTAAAAAAGTGCTCTTACCTCCTGATGCTTTTGTTATTATCGCATCCAGTTTGTTGCCGAAGAGGAATTCACCTTCAAATGGTAATCCACACAAGCTGTTCTTTGATGCTGTGTCAGCCATCCACTGTCTGAGCCATAAAGCCCTTCTTGCTGATACCGCCAGTGCCATAGATTTGGCAGCTAATTTTACTGCATCCAATGAGGCTTCCGCTATGTAATCTGTTGCCCATTTTACTTCTGACAGTGCTTTAAGAATAGCACTTCTTTTTACGACTTTGTCTATTGCCTCTTCAATGTTGGCAATCCATACTCGCATAGCCCTTGCTGCTGACGTAGTTGCTATGGCAGGTTTGTAGGATGTTCCTGCGGTAACGTATGCTTTTTTCCATACATAATCCATCTTCCTATCCATAGCGTCCTTCAGTGACGCAGCTTCCTCTATTGGGATTGGGGTCTTTTTTTACTATTCTGGAAATAGCAGTATCCACCTTTGGGCTAACCTCCCAATTTTTTACCTCCTCTTGTGGGAATGGATACATCTTCCCAAACATTTTAGGCGTAAATACTCTGGCGTCTGGTCGAGCCAGTTCCACCTGAATGAGGTCTTTAATTACTTGATGGATAGGAAAGACTCTACCTTTTCTTTGTCTCGCCCCAAAAAGTTTATCTTTCTTGTGGGTTAACTCCTCGGTGTCTTCTAGTTCCAATGCCTGTCTCATGGCTTTGATGAGTGGATCCACCATTTCTATATCAAATTCAGATTCTTCTTCCTGAATATCTTGATCTGATGAATCCATCTCCCCATCTGATATTTGAAAACAATCAATGTCAGACTCATCTGATGAAAAACCTTTCCCCTTATCCAGACTGGTTTGGGATCTAGATCTTTTCTGCGTAGGGTTAACAGCTTGCTGGACTGCCGCATCAACACTCTGTTTATCAGCCTCCTTCATCAATACAAGGAAAGTGCTCATTTGTTCATTGGTATCACCTGCAGCTGCCTTAAGACAATCTTCACATAATTTCTTCCCTATTAGGGCTGGTTTCTCACAAGCTGAACACCATTTAGTTTTCTTAGCAACCTTTCTTTTATGTTGCAGGGATTCCCCCGTCCCTTTTGAAGATCCTGCTTCTGGGAGGGTAACCACCGCACTATATTATAAAACAAAATAAATACTAAACATACACCCTAATGTATATAGACCATCTCTCTTTCCCATGTAGAACTAAAAACTAAGGACTCACCTAGTCTTGGGAACTGAAGTTTTGGGTATTTCCATTTTCGAATCCATTTCCAGCACTTGGCTTCTCCCTGCTGAGCGTTCCATGCTGCAGCTCTCACTCACACATACACACAGTGTGTTCGTCGCTTCTATGACGTATCAAGTGCTCGTGCACGGCCCGCGTGTCTGTGCACGCATCTGCCGGCCGGAACGTGACGCGCGCGCTCCCGTGCGGTCGCGTGCACTGTTCCCTCTACCGCAGTGTTCCAAACACTAATGCGGTCAATTTGAACCTTTCTCCGGTTCGCAGCTATGGCTGCTCCCCCCTCCGCGTGTTGCGGGCTCCTGGGGTACTTTTACCGCAGCGTACCAGACGCTAATGCGGTGAGTCTGGGCCTCCACGGCTCTCAGCTGCAGCTGCTATGCACCCTTTCTGTGTACCTTCGTTTGGTACTGGGGCTTCCTTGCACGTAAGCTTCCACGCCTGCGGCTGCTCCCCTCCCCAGGATGTAATGGGTTCCAGGGGCTCCCCCGACTCTAAGGGGTCTCCGTCTTGCCACCAGCAGGGCGCTTCGATCGGAGCTTCAGGGCAGAGAGGCTGAGACCCTGGATATCTGCACTAGGTGCAGTAGGTGAGTCCCTTAGAAAAAAAAAATCCTACTCCTAGCTGTGAGGACAGGAAAAAGACTAAGGTGCAGGTAGAGGGAGGGGCCTTATATGGCCTACCTGCAAAAGTCTATTTCCTGTCCTACCTAGAGTGAGAAGGGATTAACCCAATGGTGCCCACTGCCAGGATGATCAGGAAATATACAGTGAAATACATACATACATACATACATACATACATATATACATAGATACCTCTTGGGGAAAAAAAGGGTAATTAAGTTAAACCCTTTGGCCAAAACATTTTAAGCCTGCTGCCATATCAAGGCATGACCAAATAGTGCAGGTCCTAACACTAACTGATTAAAATTCTTATTTATCTCTATAGTTAGAGGAAGAATGATCGCATTGGATCTGTCCCAACCAGCTGCATGTCAAAGAAAGAACTGTTAACTTAGAAAGTGAGGAGGGGCGAGATTAAACCCTAGGTGGGGGGAGCCACTATCCTCCAAAATAGCTGAGACCAGCTGGACAAAGTTAATAAAACACAGATACCCAGCAAGCAATAAAATCCCACAAAAATTACCACATAATATTATACATATCATGATAGACAGTGGTTGACAAATCACCAAAAAATCTACTCGCCACACAAAAAAATCTACTCGCCACCTAGTACCAAACGTGTGCTGCTTGGGCCAATATTTACTCGCCCGGGGGTTAAATCCACTCGCCCGGGGCGAGCAAATGTATAGGTTTGTCGAACACTGATGATAGATATATAAAATATATGGTTGGTGTGTGTGGTGTGCGTGTGTCAAATCTCTGGATACCAACCGATAAAGCAATATGGGTAAGTAACCTCCTGATGGTTATTTCTCTCAGTTTGAGCGTAATGAAAAAAGACACTACCATCAACCAGCGTCTTTTAAAATTAGCAGATATATAGGTATAGATATATATTATTTTAGCTATAGATTTCTTTGTAAACCAGTATTGCTGACCTGACGGAGAGGAGAACTCTGGAAAGCTTGTCCTATAACATAAATTGTTAGTTCAAATAAAAAAACGTATCACCTAATAAAGAAGTACTCATTTATTCTGCAAAATACACACACACACACACTTTTGTTTTCGACTTAAATATATATTTTTTTAAACCACACGTCCCCACATGTCAGTGAACAATGTTGAGATCTCCCTCATTATCTTCCCGAATGGTACTAGGGGGGTTTTCACATGGTATCCAGTATGGCAAACCTGTAAATGGGATGAGTGTAAGAGCTTCTGCCAAGGAGAAGATGAATTAGGTGCTGGGAGTGTACATAGAAGCTACCATGACACCATTGTGTTGCAGTGTTGATAGAGATATAGATATCAACAATATAGAAAATACTCCAGGGGAATATAAAATATATATATTATATATATATATATATATATAGCTGTATGCTCATCTGCATGTCTTAGGCAGGTCTGCAACCCCGCCTTTCCCCATTATCACCCAGCATACAGCACTTCCACTGCAGCAAGGGATTCTGGGAAATGACATGCAAATGAGCACACAGTGTCACTTTTTGCCTCAATAACCATTTTTAACATGGTTCCCTATAGGCTTAAGCTTGCTGCATGGTCACAGCTTTGAGCACAGCCAGGGTTAAGGTGCATACCCAGAAAACCACCCACAGACAGCTGTTTCGACCTTGATGGGTCTCATCAGTGTGGGGTTGATTTTACTGGGAATGCAAGAGAATGCTCCCTTGCTGCAGTGGAAGTGCTGTATGCTGGGTGATAATGGAGAAAGGCGGGGTTGCAGACCTGCCTAAGACATGCAGATGAGCATACAGCTATATTTGCATATTTGCTTTCCTGTGGAGGGTTTTTGTCACTTTTTTACTCACCATAACTTAACTCAGTATTATGTTTTATATATATATACATATATATATATATACATATATATATACATATATATATACATATGGAAGAAAAGGGGGAAGAGAGAGCGCACACCCATAGCGTAAAATTGTAAAATTTAATGAGGGGAGGGGAGGAAGGGGAATAAGAATTGCACTTACAAAGGTACAATATAAAAAAGCATTCTGTGATATATAATCACCACCATCCGGTTTAGAACTGCAGCCTCATGGTCTGTGCAGTCCCAGGGTGACGTCCCAATCCAAAGCCAGGATAGTAGTTCTACTCTGCATCAATGGGGGAGTCCTGTGGAGTGGTTCCAAGCTGGGAAGCCTCTGCAACAATCGCGCGGGTCAGTGAGTCCCAGCGCGCGGTGATGACGTCAGTGTCATGGTAAAGTCACAACAGGAATGTTGATTTTTTCCTGTTGTGACTTTACCACTGAACTTATGCAGCAAAATGGATTTCCCTACTCTATTCTGAGCAACCGATGCAACACTGCTGACTTTCTTATCATGGACTGATGCCTCCTGCTATTGAGCTACAGCTGAGTATTATCTCTCTCCGCTGTTTTGGCATCACTTGTCCTTGCAGTGATTCACACTATTGTGTGCTTTATATGTTCTGCTTCTGTTTGCTCATATGTTTATCATAGCTATTATGTGTTAATTCTTTGCTGCATCAGTAGTCAGTGTTTCAATCCCCCTTTTTTTGGGTAATACTGTTCAGGGTGTGAGACTTATTTTTTGATCTCCCCTGCATGCCTCCCTCCCCTTTTTTTTTCTTTTCCCTTGGTTGTTTTTTGATTATATATTTATTCCAATGCTGTGATTTGTATTTTACATCATAGAATCAGGCATCTATACCAGTGGGTAATATATATATATATATGTATTTTCTTTAATCTTTGTCTTATTAAACTTCTTTAGTATCATTAATTAGTATATATACAGATACATATTTATTATTATTCAGATACACTTTATTTTTTTGTTTGGTACACAGTATTCCTTGATATATAGTCACTTTTCACAGATATTATTTTGGCTGTCTTCAGTATGTCTATGTTTTTAAGTTAGTGTGTCTTGCTGTATTTACAAATTAAAAATCTGTTCATTTTCAATCTCGGCAAAGCATTTGATTCTTTTGAGCTATATTTTTCCTTTTTATTTTTTTGTTGGTGTAATTTAGAGTGCTATTAAGGGGATTGTCTTTGTCTTTTTTGTGTGTTAGACATATATATATATATATACACATTATATATATATATATATATATATATATATATATATATATATATATATATATATATATGTAGAGGTATCAGTACCGTGTTAGCCGAGCTTCAATAATCAAAAAATAAATAGATGATACCGTTCTGTGGCTAACGAAATGCTTTTATTTGTGCGAGCTTTCGAGATACACTGATCTCTTCTTCCGGCGATGTTACAATGAATGAAGCAAGGATTACTTAAAAACAGTGTCTCTTGGACTGTTATCTGTGCTGGTCCTTCCCCCGTGTGGATGAGATTTATGGCTGGAGGTGTCAAAGGGAATACAAACAGAAGGAGACAAGCGACAGGGTACCTTTGGTGGTCACATATAACCCACACCTAGGAGCCCTACGCAAGATCGCCAGGAAACTACAACCCATCCTCCAGGAAGATACAAGACTGCAACAGGTCTTCCCTGAAGCACCATTATTATCATACAGACAACCCCATAATCTCAAGAATATTATGGTGAGGAGTAAAGTATTCAGCAGTACAACTGAATGCGGGACAAAACCATGCCAGGACCCAAGATGCAAAACCTGCGCAATGCTCTACACAGCGGACACAATACAAATACCACACAAGAATCGGGAATTCAAAATCAGAGGAGGGTTCACCTGTTCCTCCAGCAATGTCGTGTACCTCATCATGTGCATGAAATGCCCAGGGGGCTGCTACTACATAGGTGAGACAGGACAGGGGCTAAACAAGAGAATGAACCTGCATCGCCACAGCATCACACGCGGAACAAGAGACAGTCCTGTTGGCGAACATTTCTCTGACTCTGGCCATAAGATGAACGATCTGAGGGTTGCCATACTCAAAGGTAATCTTAAAACCCCGAAAGAGAGACGGTTGCATGAATACAAATTTATGCAACTGTTCGGGACACTTAGCAGTGGCCTAAACAGAGATCGAAATTTTATGAGTCATTACTGACACTAGCGAACTCTCTTCCCATGAGCGCTAAAGGCCATGTCTGTACATACTGTGCTATATGTATGCACACACAGCTGTCTCTCACACATACTAATACTCCTTATTTCTCCATCCATATACACCAATAGGGACCACATAGTATCCACACACACTTTTAGTTGTGCTACAAACTCTCACATTTCCACACCCACCCACACCATTTATATCCCTCTCACTCCACACACACCTTGTGTAGAGCACTGTTTATACTGTGGGCTCTCCATTCATTTTTATTCACACTGATACACATACACACTCTTTCTTCACTTGCTTTCAGTTACCCTTTGACACCTCTAGCCATAAAACACATCCACACTGGGGGAAGGACAAGCACAGATAACATTCCAAGAGACACTGTTTTCAAGTTATCCTTGCTTCATTCATTGTAACATCGCCGGAAGAAGAGATCAGTGTATCTCGAAAGCTCACACAAATAAAAGCATTTTGTTAGCCACAGAACGGTATCATCTATTTATTTTTTGATTATATATATATATATATATATATATATATATATATATATATATATATATATATATATACATACATACATATACATACACACAAAAGATGTGAACCTGCAACTAACTGAAAAGTTACACTGAATTGTTTAAATAAAAAATCTGTCATGTAAGCTACCCAGATAAAGAATAGCAGCTGAATGACGGTGCTGGGGACATTAATATGAACATAGAAAAAAAGAGAAAAGAAAAAAGTGTCCCACAAAAAGCACTCAAGCAATATAATAATATGAAAAAATTGTTTATTAAAGAACATGGATTACACAAAAAATATTAAAGGTTAAAACAGTCCCCGTGGGATCCCTACAGCTGATAGAAAATACACAACATGAAAAGGCAATGCTATACTCATGGATCTGTGTGTAATAAGATCGGAATGATACTACCCAGGAGAAAAAATAAACTCCTGACATGTATGTAAAGTCCGGCCGGTCAAAACATGTAAAGCTGTATGTTGTGAACTATACACTGCATATAATATTAATTGCCAATGCATGCATGTGCGCATATATATATATATATATATATATATATATATTTATATATTTATTTTTTTTACACTGGAGTATTTTCTAATCTGTTGATCGCATGTCAACGCATTTACTTATTTTGTACTTTAACAGGAAAACAGGGAGTCCCCAGGACAAGGAGCTACTGCCCTGACATTCTTGTCAGCCATTTTTAAATCCCAACAAACAGTCAGTCAGTCTCTCAAACTACGGCTCCTCCCATTCGTAAGACAGAGGAGACAATGGTTCAGGTAAGATAGACAGTTATATAATGGCTACATTATAGATAGAAAAATCTGTCAGGTGAGAAGGATTACTGCAATAAACAGTTAATAGTGAAGAAAACTTCAATACACAGAAGGTCGTAATATACAACCCATCAATGATGCCTTCTTAAAATGAATCACTGTAATACAGTATACTGTAGCTACTTTTTTTTTTTTTTTTACATGACAGGTCGGCAAGCCTATTTTTTTCCCCATTATACAGCCGGCTATATTAAGCATTTAATTAGCTTACTCTCTCATATAACCAGAATACCTATTATCTGATGACAATTCATTCTTAACAAGGACGACAAATCATTTAATTTCAGCCAACTGAGGACAAATGCACTAAGCAAATCAAATATCTTACAGCTTATGAATACAAAATGAGCAGGCCAGACAGCGAGCGTTTGCTATGATGCATTCTTCCCATATTGCTGTATTGACAATGCAACTAAAAGCCGTAGGAGCAAACCAGGGATATGTGGATTTGTTATTCACATACTTGGCTGCCTAAATAATATTGGTGACAGCCTCTGGTATTAAATGCCATTGTTCCGACATTCGTAATTCTATTATACTAATATAATAATCAGCGGTGCGGCTGGACCGCACGTCATCGTTGATGCACACTCTGTCCCACAACGAGCAGCCACTTTAACTTTTATTTATTTATATTTATAAAATGTTTTACCAGTAAGTAATACATTGACAAAGACCTATGCCAAACTAGGGGTACTTTACAGGAACAAATCCTCCCTAAGTCTCCTGGTCAGAAAGCGTATTGCACAGCAGATGCTAATGCCAATTATTGACTATGGAGACATAGTATATGGCACGGCACCCCAAACCCACCTTAGCAAACTTGACACCCTCTACAATTCAATTTGTCGTTTTGTTCTCCAATGCAACTACAACACACATCACTGCGAAATGCTCAAAGAACTAGATTGGTCATCACTCGAGTCTAGGCGCAAAGTTCACCTTTCCTGTCTTGCCTTTAAATTCTTTATGGGCAAGCTACCCAGCTACCTGTACAAGCTCCTCACCCCTACCACATGCAGCACCTATCACCTGAGATCCGACTCCAAAAGACTGTTCATGGTCCCAAGGCTCACCTGATTGAGCAGGGATAGCCTTAAAACCTGACCTATTGGTGGCCCTGGAGGACAGGAGTTGCCCACCCCTGCCCTAGAAGATACCAAGTGCACGTTGTATATTTTGTGTGGACTTGATATTTTGCCGTTAGCATCTCAGGCCAAATAAATCTAAATCTGCCTCAGCGTCTCTCCTGCTGAAATCCCTCTCCCAGCTTCCTATCAAATCCCGCATCACTTACAAAATTCTCCTCCTCTCTTTTAAGGCTCTCCACTCATCTGCCCCCCCTCACATCTCAGCCCTAGTTTCTCGCTATACACCTGCCCGACTCTTGCGTTCTGCTCGTCGATTTCTTCCATCTACCCCTTTTGTATCTAAAGCCATCTCCCGCCTAAAACCTCTCCCTCACACCTCTGGAATACCCCTCCCCTCAGTATCCGACTAGCACCCTCTCTCTCCACTTTTAAGTCCCATCTTAAAAACACACCTCTTTAATTAAGCATATGGGTCGCTCCGCTTGGATGTTACAAGTTTGTAATGTTTATTAACCTGGGAAATTAGACTACATTACGCGAGTCCCACTAGCTCAGGGGTGGCCAACTCCAGTCCTCAAGGGCCCCCAACAATCCAGGTGTTCAGGAAATTCCTGCTTCAGCACAGGTGGATCAATCAGTTGCTCAGTATTTATGATTGGGCCACTACTGCTTTAGAAGGTGTTTTAGAATCTTTATCTAATCTGGTTTTTTGTTTGTCAAACTCAGGAGTCTAATCGATATGATGCAAAGCCTTTTTTCCTGTGCTGGAAAAAGATTTTGATCGAATTCATTCTAAGGCTTTGTCCCCGCTGGCGCTGAGCTCGCTCATGCTTGGAGAGCTCTCCAAGCATGAGCGCGGGTTGTCCATTAAAATTTCGTAGCTAAATTCTTCTCCAAGACAGGGAAGCTTACAATGGTCTTTGTTTCTAAGTAATTATGAGGCCATCTTTACCAGAGGAGATAAGAAACACACAGGACCTGATAAAAATGCAAACAATTTTTCACAGAAACCAAACAAACACTTTTTTTAAAAGGTGATCGAATTGTACTTGGTGGGCAAAATTTTTTTTGACTTATGTTATTGGCATCCTATTTGGGACTTTTTCTCTATTTAAAACAGTAGTCCCCCTAAAATTCAATATGTTATATACTTTTACCCGAGCGGGGATCCCCTAGCAGGACTTCTGCTTTCTAATTATATGGAGCTCCCCGGTTTGGGTAATCACTGGCAAAATACATGTAATCTCAGTAGGCGCCAGCCACAACAGCCAATGAATAAGGGGAATACAATGCATCCAGCCCCAACCGGCCCCCCCGCAGCCACCGGGCCCGGGACAGTTATCCCAGCTCTCCACCCCCTGTCAACAGCCC